>NC_064838.1:18225000-18457500 GCF_024166365.1 Elephas maximus indicus | reverse complement strand
GAATCTTAGAGCTGCGATATAAGGGGATTCTGAGGAAACATGAGTATCGTAAAAGCTGCCTGATGTTGGGATGGTGACACGCGCGTCATGCTTGTGTGGCTGTAAACGCAGTCTCAGAAAAGGACTGTGGATCAGCATTGAGTAGTGGGTCATGAGCCACCCATGCGTCAGTGGAGGGATGACTAAGAGTGTGAGAACTGCTGCCTTGCTAGAACCACACCAGCTTCTCATGTGGTCCTGGAGGCCCCGACACCACCAATACCACGAAGACCAAAATGACTCTCCCCACCCACAGCCAAGCCAGAAACGTCCTGCATGCTCTGCCCTGTCACCAGAAGGGACTGTCAGCTGCCGTCTGACATCCTGCGAACTTTGGCTCTTAACTCAGTCTGACCAGCGTGACTGTACACAGTCCCACTTACTCGCTGGTGACAGCTCAGTCAGCTCTCACTCACATGCAGAGACTGAATGCGTGCAAGGTGATGAGACAGAGAGACAGTGAGGGAGTAAAGGAGGTGCTGAGGCACAGAGACTGAGAGTGAGAGCAAGAGGCTGTGAGAGAAGGGGAGAGAGAGAGGCTGTGAGAGAAAGATGGCAGAGAGGGAGAGAGAAGCTGTGAGAGAAAGATGGCAGAGAGGGAGAGAGAGGCTGTGAGAGAAAGATGGCAGAGAGGGAGAGAGAAGCTGTGAGAGAAAGATGACAGAGAGGGAGAGAGGGAGAGAGAGGCTGTGAGAGAAAGATGGCAGAGAGGGAGAGAGAGGCTGTGAGAGAAAGATGGCAGAGAGGGAGAGAGAGGCTGTGAGAGAAAGATGACAGAGAGGGAGAGAGAGGCTGTGAGAGAAAGATGACAGAGAGGGAGAGAGAGGCTGTGAGAGAAAGATGGCAGAGAGGGAGAGAGAGGCTGTGAGAGAAAGATGGCAGAGAGGGAGAGAGAGGCTGTGAGAGAAAGATGGCAGAGAGGGAGAGAGAGGCTGTGAGAGAAAGATGGCAGAGAGGGAGAGAGAGGCTGTGAGAGAAAGATGACAGAGAGGGAGAGAGAGGCTGTGAGAGAAAGATGGCAGAGAGGGAGAGAGGCTGTGAGAGAAAGAAGGCAGAGAGGGAGAGAGAGGCTGTGAGAGAAAGATGGCAGAGAGGGAGAGAGAGGCTGTGAGAGAAAGATGGCAGAGAGGGAGAGAGAGGCTGTGAGAGAAAGATGGCAGAGAGAGAGAGAGAAGCTGTGAGAGAAAGATGGCAGAGAGGGAGAGAGAAGCTGTGAAAGATGAAAATAGGACAGAAAGAGAGAGTAAAAGAGAGATTCTGAGAAGCAGACTGTAAGTGTGAAAGAACAAGAGACAGAGGCAGAGAGCAAGAGAAACTGAAACGGAATGTAGGAGAGCAAGAGAGACTGGGAGTGAGAGAGAGACTATGAGAGTAAGATGACAATCAGCAGAGAGTGAGAGGGAGAAAGAAAGAGAGAGACAGAGAAAGAAGCCAAATGGAAATATATGAGAGAGACTTTGAAAGAAGGGTCTCAAATAGAAATTTTGAAAGACGGAGAGAGAAAGCAACAGTTTGTGGAAGAAAGATGACAAACAGAAGAGACAGATACTGTGAGGAGAGAGAGAGACTAAGATTAAGAGAGTTTGGGAGAGAGGGAGGGAAGGAGGGAACTCCAGGAAGGAAAAGCAGACTCCAGGCTAGATACTGGCATCCCCTGTGCCTTACAGGCCCCTGCACAGGTGTGAGGCATTTCTAAGAATGGCTGCCGAATGGAGCTGGGCAGTAAAACTGGCAGGAATCGCCTGGGCCTGATGCGAGAAGCCAAAACTGAAAAACTGATGTCAACGTTGTTCATCCAGACCGAGAACAAGAATCTGTACTTTGAAGAATCCCAGCTTTGCCTACAGGAAAGATCCCAACAATGTTACCAGTTCAGAATTTGAGAGCCAAAGTGAGACATCCAGGTTCCTAACCCGAGGTACTTTAGTTAGCTCCAGTAAATGGGAAGATTAAAATCTCTGTAATTTAAACTTCTCCTCCCCAGAGGATCTCAGCAGCACAAGCTGCCAAAAAAGTGCTCATGCCCTTGATATCTCAAGTAAAGTTACTGCGAAAATAGAAGTTGCCACGCAAACTTTTTTCTCTACCCCATCTCTTCAGTTTTTTTTTTTTTTTGGGGGGGGGGGATGGTGATATATATATATGTGTATTTGACATATATGCGAGTACATACTATATATATAACAAAATATTTGCCATTTTAACCCTTTTTAAGTGTACAATTCAGTGACATTAATTATATTCACCATGTTGTGTAGTTATCACCACTGTCGATTTTCAGATCTTTTTTTATATCCCTAAAGAGAAATTCTATATCCTTTGTTGTTGTTGTTGTTGTTTTTTGGAATTATTCAAGTTTAATCTATAAGGCCGCCAATTGTTTCTAGAAAGTGAAATTTTTTTGTGTGAACCTTTTGTCTTAGTTCACCTTGGGTCCCTGTGATTGGCACCCTTTGCTTGTACCTGTTCTTGCAGTTGGAGGCAGTGGTGGTTCAGTAGTAGAATTCCTATCTTCTGTGTCGGAGACCCAGGTTTGACTCCTAAGGAATGTACCTCATGCACAGCCAACACGTGTCTGTCAATGGAGGCTTCTGTGTAGCTATGATGGGTTTCAGCAGAGCGTCCTGACTAAGGGGACGAAGGGCCTGACTGTCTACTTTTGAAAATCAGCCAGTGAAAACCCTATGGTTTGCAATGGTTCCATCTCCAGCTGATTTTGGGGATGGCACAGGACTAGGCAGCATCGTGCATGGGGTCACATGAGTCAGGGACCAGGTAGCATTATGCATGGGGTCACCATGAGTCAGGGGCTGACTCAATGGCAGCTAACAGTAACAACATTCTTGTTCTGCTTTGAAATCCCCTCACATCTTTTTTCTCTCAGTAGATGTGGTTGGATTTCTGATCATGACCCCATAGTTCAAAAGGTTTCCTCCAGCCTTGGTGTTTGAGGGAGAGATCCCAAAACATGGGACTGGGGAGAGGGGGTGCAAACTGGCAGAGAACTGGAAAGGAGAGGGAGAAAAACAGCTACTCCTTATAAGGAAAAATTCTTTACAGTAACAGGAATATTTAACAGACAGACAAAATACCTTCAAAATATGCAAATCTGTGTTTATCTCAGTGAATTCTACAGGGAACAAATCCGTAGCATTAGCAATTATGACTTAGCTCAGAAGTTTTTTTTTTTCCCCCTCTCCTGTAATACTTATAAACATCATCTTTTTTTTCCCTATTTATTCGTTATCCTAGATGATGTGATTTGGGAAGAAAGCATTAATTCTCTTATCAGCTCTGTTTGCTTTCCAGTTGTTCAGAGAATCGAGCTACACTAGTAGTTTATGAAGTAAGAGGCATTAAATGAAAAGCTCACTGCTGATCAGACTGAACCACTTCTTCACTGCTGCTGTCCAGGCAGAGAGGATTGACGGCTTAGCATTTCCGCAGCAAACGCACTCTTCCCAAGCTTGGGAGCCATTTATTCTCTCGGCAAACTGGCCAAGTGACTTCTAAGTATCCAGTACTTCTTAGCTTTCATGAAGCAGTGCAGTGATGGGGTACTCCTGGACTAGTGGGAAGAGAGATTTGGTTATTATCATACTGAAATATGCCTTTTGACATAAAAAAAAGTTACATTTGGAGTATTTGTAATGAAAAACCTCTCTAAAAGTAACGTATAAGCTGGGCTTCAAAGCATTCATAGGAGTTTATTGAACAAAAAAATAAGTAGACTCAGAGAACACATGTGCAGAGATATGAAGGAGCAGGGTCTGTTTGTGGAGTAGGACAGCCTGAGAGCAGTCTGGGATATTACACAAAGGGCTTGTAGGTATTCTTAGCAAAGAAATTAAGACTATTTTTTGCGAACAGGGAGGCTGTGGGAGGTTTGAAAGGAAGACAGCGACTTGATCAGATTGACTTTTGTTTGGAAATATGTTTATTAAGTAAAAAGGGCTCCTCAAGGATTTCAGGAGAGTTAGATAGTGAGGGCTGGGTGGTTGTGGTGGTGACGAAAAGGGGGATTCATTTGATAGATACATAAGAGGAAAATTACCAGGACTGGGTAATCAACTGAATGTCAAAGGAATTGATAACTGACTTTTCCATGAATAGGGAAAGTAGTAGCTTTGAGAGAAGAGTGCTGAGTTTTGGATATACTGACTTTTTGGGGTCTGGTAGACTTTGAGTGGTGGAGATAACCAATAAAGGAGAGGAGCAGAGGCCGGGCTCCATTCTGGGGTAATCACGGAATAGATGAAGGTGAAGCATGTATAGAGAGCAAGGGGAACCTTGAAAAATACCATTGTTGAACAGATGGTTGAAGATTGTTGTTAGCTGCCACCACGTCGGCTCCAACTCATAACGACCTTATGTATAACAACAAAATGTTGCCCAATCCTGTACCATCTTCATGATCATTGGTATGCTTGAGTCCATTTTTTTATCCACTGTATGTTGGGAGTGACTTCCAACCTAGGGGGCTCATCTTCCAGCACTATATGGGACAATATCCTGTTGTGATCCATAGGGCTTTCCTTGGCTAATTTTTGGAAGTAGATCATCAAGCCTATCCTATTTCAGTCTGGAAGCTCTGCCGAATCCTGTCTACCATGGGTGATCTTGCTGGTATTTGAAATACTGGTGGCATAGCTTCCAGCAACATTCAAACCACCATAGTATGACACACTGGTAGATGGATAGTGGGGTTGAAGATAGTGAAGCCTTTCAAAGAGATTAAGGGGTGAAGAATTAGAGAGTCTGGTGGTCAGAGGACATGGTCTCAGCGAAGCTATGGCAGATATATCAAGGAGTACCCTTCTGTGTCAGGCGTGATGGAGAACCTCTGGTCTGTTGGGTTTTGCAGTGTTTCTTGGTGAGTCCAGGGACCACCTGCATCTGCGTCCTCTGGCCCACATGTTGTACATCCTGATTCCAGTGTTCTACGCCTGCCCTTCTGCCACAAATCTAGATGAGGACCTCGATTCTAATTGACTTCAAAGTTTAGGAACTACTGTCCTAGCTTGGAGAATTGAGAATCCACAGTGCAGAGAGTTGCAAGTAAGAGGTAAAAACATGGAGACAGTACTGTTTCAAGAAGCTTAACTGAGAATTGGGATAAAGAGGTAGAAGGGTAGGAACTCGAGGGGTGGAAGAGTAACTGGAAATGACTAAGGTCAAGGCACCTTGAGTGTGTGTATAGGCTAACATGAGGGATTCAGCAGACAGACAGAGGTCGATGTTGTAGGGCTTATAATTGATGGGGAGGGCATAGGTTTGAGAATCAACGTAGAATGTGGACAGCCACTTACTCTCAAAAGGAAAGGACAGAAGGATAAAGATATTTGATGTTGGGTGGGGGAATTCCCTTTTGCCTTCTCCGTCATCTTATCATACGCAACCTCACTCAACCACTTGAAACCGGCAACCACCCCTTCCTTCATGAAACTCTTGTAACTTATGTCACTTTCTAGGGCTCTACCCTGAGTGCTCCTGCATAGTGTAGTGGACAGAGATGGCATGACTCTGGGCTCCACATTTATGTCTGCTAGCTTTGTATTTGTGTGTGTATGTGTGTGTTTATTATCTTTTCTGCGCTTCAGTTTTTATTCCAAAGGAGAAGGTTAATATAGACCTCAGGGTGGTTGTGAAGTCTAGACGCTAATAGGCAGTAAATGGCACTCTTCCTGTTTCCTCTATATTGACTATGGTTTACTCAGAGGACCCTTCCCCTCCAGGTCTCACCCACTCCTTTTGAACTGTCACCACTGTACTGATAACTCCCCATTAGCTCTTGCTTTCACTTCTGCTTCTCGCCTAAGAACAGTCTCTTCCCCTTGCTCATTTGTTCTCACAAGAGCGTCATTATTCTCCTGATCATCTGGGCTGAAAATCCGAGAAACATCTTTGACGTTGCCTCAGTTCCTATAATATGACAGTTACTGGGTCAATGATTTTAGCTGTTGAGACATCACGAAGGTAGTGACCCTCGCCCAAAGCTGGCCTGTACAAATAGGATGTGAGCCACATAATGAATTTTTACATTATCTAGTAGCAACATTGGAAACCCTGGTGGCGTAGTGGTTAAGTGCTATGGCTGTTAACCAAAAGGTCAGCCGTTTGAATCCACCAGGTGCTCCTTGGAAACTCTATGGGGTAGTTCTACTCTGTCCTGTAGGGTCGCTATGAGTCGGAATCAACTCGACGGCAGTGGGTTTAGTAGCCACATTAAGGTGCCCTGGCGGTATAATTTGGAATTGAGGGCAAGGGTTTCTGGTTTTTTGATGGTACAGTGGAAACCCTGGTGCTGTAGTGGTTGAGTGCTATAGCAGCTAATGGAAAAGTCAGCAGTTCAAATTCATCAGGCGCTCCTTGGAAACTCTATGGGGCAAGTTCTACTATGTCCTATAGGGTCGCTATGAGTTGAAATTGACTCAATGGCAACCAGTCTGGTTTTTATTTTTTGACTGGTGGTACAGTGGTTAAGCACTCAGCTACTAACCAGAAGGTTGGCAGGTTTGAACCCACCTAGCTGCTCCATGGGCCAAAGACTTGGCAGTCTGCTTCCGTAAAAGATTACAGCCTAGAAAACCCTGTGGGGAAGTTCTGCAGTGTCACATGGGGACCCATTGAGTCAAAATTGACAGTATACAACAACAGTAGCCACATTAAAAAAAAGAAAAAGAATCAGGTATTAATATTGTATTTAACCCAACTTACCAAAATACCGTCATTTCAACATGTAATCAGTATTAAAAATTTATGAAACACACTTTACATTCTTTGCTTTCATACTACCAAAACAAAACAAAAAAGCCCACTGCTATCAAGTCAATTCCAACTCATAATGACCCTATAGGACAGGATGGAACTGCCCCATAGGATTTCTGAGGCTGTAAACCTTTACGGAAGCAGACTGCCACATCTTTTCTCTCAAGGAGCAGCTTGAACCAACAGCCTTTTGGTTAGCAGCTGAGCGCTTAACCACTGAGCCACCAGACCACCTTACTTTCATACTACAGTCTTCAAAATCATCTCAGTTTGGTCGCTTAATTTTCATCGTAAACATTTGATCTGTATTTACACTTCACAGAGTTTGCGGTTGTTAGAGTAGATTCATATACCCAAGTTGTTTGGCATATTCTTAAATTTTTTTCAATAACTGACTCGAGTATTAGTTTTTAAAATGAAATTTAAACTAGTTAAATGTAAATATTCAACTCCTCAGTCACTCTAACCACATTTCAAGTGCTCAGTAGCCACATGTTGCCAGTGGCTACTGTATTGGGCAGCGCAGGCTTAGAGGTTAGAGACTTTACAGTAGGGAGCCATTGAAGAATCTAAAGCAGGTGGTGGGTGACCTGCTGAGATGTGCTGAGGTGTGACAAGACTAGGAGTTGTGTTAATACACATCTAGAGTTATAAAGTGATGGGGGCATGCTCCGAGGCAAAGGTGTAGAGAAGCAGGCATTATTTAAAAGAAGGTGGAATTGCTTGGACTTGGTAATATGAGAAGCGACAGAGAAGGAAGACTATCTATAGTTCCTGGTTTGGAGTTTGACCCTTCTCTGAGAAGTCAGGAATAGGAGCTGGCTTAGAGTTTGGACAGAGGAAGAAGTAGATGATTTCAGTTTAGGACAAAGTTTGAGGCTACTTTAAGACATCAAAGTAGATGAGTCCAGAATATTGTAGGAGCATGGGTCTGCACCTTTGGAGAGATATTTTTGGTTGGCAGAAATGATTCAGGAGTCACCAGGATATAGACGTGAATTGAATCCATGGGAAGGATAAGATCTTCAAGCCATGGTGCTTCAGAGCAGGGGTCGGGAAACTACAGCCTGCGGGCCAAATCTAGTTGCCACCTGTTTTTTAAGTAAAGTTGTATTGGAACACAGCCATACCCATTGGTTTGTAATGTTTAGGTCTGCTTTTGCCCTACAATAGCTGAGATGAGTAATTGCTACAGAGACCATGGAGTCTGTAAAGTAAAAAAAAATACCCACTATCTGGCCCATTACAGGGAAGGTTTACCAACCCTTGCTTAGAGTTTAAGGAGTGCTAAGGATGGAACTCTAGGCAAGATGAAACATTGAAGAAAGAGCAGAGGAAGGGGAGCTCCTTAAAAAGACTGAGAAGGAGCCGCCAGGTATGTAAGCAGAGGAGGAAAACCTAGAGGCAAAAGGGAGAGAGATTTTTTTTTTTTTCAAGAGAGACAAGTATGAATGACAGTGTCCTGTTGTCAAGGGGTCGAGTAAGGTAAGGATTGAAGAGTGTCAATTGAGTTTAGAACTTCAAGCTCATTAGCAATCGTGGTAGGACTATTTTGAGCTGAGAGGCGGGACAGAAGCCAGCTTGCAGTGGGCTAAGAACAGGTGGGTGGGGAGGAAGTGAAGACAATGAGATACATAGTTCCTTCAATCAGCTGGCAGTCAAAGGAAGGAGAGAGGGAGGGAGCTGAAAGAGACGCTTGAGGTTGAGGAAGCTTATTTTAAGATTGGCATGTATGCTTCACAGAGGGAGATGCAGAAGTTAGAGTTACAAGTGGGAGAGGGAGACATGGATGGAGCAAGGCGCTCAAGAAGCGTCTCCTATTTCAGTACTGGAATAATGCCTCCTAATTTGCCCCACAGTCTCCTTGCTTTAGTCTCATCCTGTGTACTTCTGTCAGGCTGGTAGTTCTTAGTTACTGTCTGGTCAGCACCCAACTTATGACGACCCCATGCACAACAGAATGAAACACTGCCCGGACCTTTGCCATCCCCACCATCAGTTGCAGATCAGGCTGCTGGGATCCAGAGGGCTTTCAGTGGCTGACTTTTCAGAAGTACATCTCAAGGCATTTCTTCCCCGTTTGCCTTAGTCTGGAAGCTCTGCCGAAACCTGTTCAGCACCATAGCAACACCCAAGGCTCCACTGACAGGCGTTGACTGCACCTGCGGTGCCTTGGTCAGGAATCAAGCCCAGGTCTCTACATGGAAAGTGAGAATTCTATCACTGAACCACCAATACCCCTCTATCAGACTGTTCTTTGTAAGAAGCTTGTCTTATCCTACCCCTTCCCTGATATCTGCTCCACTTCTAGCTTGGCCTAACTTCCGCGTCCAGCCAGCTCTTCTCCTATTTGTTTGCATGCCCTCCCTGCTTCAGCCCATCTGAGCGCACCATGCCCAGCCTCTTGAAATACAGTAGCCACTCAAATGTAAGGGTGCCACCTAAGTCTTGCCTATCCTGACTCGTAATAGATGTTCAGCTCAGGGGTATTTATGAAGTAGAAATGCAAACAAAAATGATTAAAAAATCATTAACATTTTAAGGTACGTTATAAACTTATTACTGAGCAAGAAATAAGATTCAATACTTTGATCCTGTAATGAAAACCGTACAAATTTCAGTAGAACAAGTGTTCTCGACTCTGGCGCTGTTGACATTTGGGACTAGATACTTGTTGTTGTATTGGACCATCCCCTGCATTGTAGGATGTGTAGCAGGATCACTGGCCTCTAATCACTACACATCAGTAGCACACCCCTCCCGCCAAGTGTGACAACCAAAAACATCTTCAGACATTGCCAGGTGTCCCATGAGGGGAGGGGCAAAATTGCCCCCAGTTGAGAGCCACTTCTCCACTTCTACAGGACAGATTGTTAGATTTTTTTTAAGTTTTCTCTCCTTTAATTCTAGATTTATTCTTTTCCCCTCATACTTTACATTTTTAATAGTTGGACCTAAGGGGAATTATCCTAAAGATACGTGTTTTTTCAGGCACTAAAAATGAACACCATCAATTTTTAACTATTTATCAAGCTGTTAGTCACTCCTTCCTATTCCATCTACCAATACAGCAACTTATACCCATTGCCATCAAGTTGATTCTGACTTAAAGTGACCCTATAGGACAGGGGACAGCTGCCCATAGCGTTTCCAAAGCTGTCATCCTTATGGAAGCAGACCGCCACATCTTTCTCCCACAGAGCTGCCGGTGGGTTCAAACTGCCGACCTTTTGGTTAGCAGCTGAGCACTTAATCACTGTACCTCCAGGCTGCCTTCATCAACTTGTAAAAATCAAAGTATGTTCCCCACCCAGTGTGTGAGGTGAAAATAGCATCGCAGCTAATGGTTGCTGTCACTCAGCTAGTATACGTTAAGATCTTGGGATCTAAATGAAACATATCCCACCCAACTCACCTGCCCCAATCGCCCTGCTTTTCCAGGTGACCTGTTCTGTTCTGTACTCTTCAATCAGGGGCATTTGGTTAAAAGTGAGGTGAGAATTCTCCTGTCACAAATAACCACCTATAGGAAGGAAGCCAACTTTTTGGAAAAAAATCAAAAACTTGTCTAAACACAGAGAGCTATTACATCATATTTATAATTTTTATTTAAAGTTCACTAATTTTTTTTTTTTTTAATGTGTGGGGAGTTGAGTAGAGGGGAGACCACAGAGACTTTGGGGGGCTGTTTGAAGGAATAGTGTATACACCCAAAATGTTCCGTTTCAGTGTGGTTAGAATCAAGTGCCTCCTGTTCCCGGGGTGGGAGTTGTCAGGTCCTGGGCTCTCTTTGATTCCTACTCAGCCCAGTTTTCCTATTGTGTGTACATGTGCTAAGTGCGCTAATAATTAACCACTTTCATCCACAATATAAGGTACAGGTTGCTAATCCTGTCCACAGTTAATAGCATGTACATTCTTGACTTCAACAACAAACTGCATATACATTCTTGACTTCAACAACAAACTGCATATACAAGGGAGAAATGCTGCTGAAAAGCCAATTAAAGCTTTTCTGTAGGTTTGGAGGCTTTTAAATATAATCAAAGACAGCTTTGAACAAGGCTGGTTTGCAGTATTGCCCTCTGCCCTCCTCTGTATTTTCCCCTTTAACTACAACTTGGTAAACAAGAGTTAATTCTTAACAATAACCTGAAAGTTAACGTTGTTCTCTAAGCTGTCCTTCTAAGAAATGTTGACTTTATTGATGTTATACTCCTCATGTACTGGGAGAAAGCAGGAAAAACATTTTTTTTTTTTTTAAACTTAACTGAGAACACAGCCCTGTTTCAGGCTCATTTTATGGTGGGGAAAAAGTATTCAGCACTTGAGTTTGTTTCAGTGGCCTCCCAAAGGGCTAGGTTTTATGGGCTGAATATCGCTGTGATTTATTGAACACCTACTACATACAATGCACTTTACATATATTATTTTTGTGTGCTCTCAGAGTTGTGTGCATTTTTCATATTAGCACTTATCACAGTTCTAATCCACTTATGTGCGAGTAGTTGATTGTCTTCCCCGTTAGACAGTCACTTCCATGGCAATGGGGCTGTATTAGTTTTGTTCTCTGTTGTTGCCCCAGCACTTAGTACAGGACCTGGCACATGTTAGATACAAAATATATATTGACTAGAAGAATGAGTAAACCCAGAGCAGAGTGGTATGATTTTAGAGACAAGAAAATGGAAAGATAGAGTGATTGGGTGGCTTACTGCAAACTTAAAATTGGCAGAGCCAAGAGTTAATCCCAAGTATGTCTGTTGGTCCAGTGGCTGGTCCCTTTCCACCACATCAGGGCCCCCCAAACTTTAATTTGAATCACCTGGAAATCCTATTAAAATGCAGATTCTCATTCAGTAGGTCTGAAGCTAGCCAGAGAATTTTCATTTCCAACAAGCTCCCAGGTGGTGGTGCCCATACTGCTGTCCACAGGAACACTCATTGTATGGGCAGGTACTGTGCCATGGTTGTGGTGTAGAGAGTGATAACTTATCTTTTGGAGGTATATGTCATTCTGTCTGGAAAGCCCTTTTCATGAGACAAAGCCCTTGCACCTGTACTTAAGACTGGTCTCCTAAGGAAAGTGCCGTGGAGGTCTACTCTTGGGATAAATACACTAGCCCTTTCCATCAGTTGGTTATCTGTGAGCTATGACCTTGGATGAGTCTTAACTCAGATGCTGATGTTGATAATTAGCCCTTTCATTTCCATTTTACAGATGAAGAAAGTTAAGGCCAATAATTCTAACTCCCTGTTCTAGAGTCCAGATAACAAGTCCCACACTTGACATGAGCTGTTGTCTCTGCTGTAAAGATGTCTAGTACCCCACCCCTCAGAAGTATCATGGAAATGCCAAGGAGGAACTCTGCACCCTTTAAAGTTTCTTTGGGTGCTTATCTGATGAATGAAAGCTGTTGAGAATCCCAAGGTCAACGGACAACAGATGGTCCCACCATTAACTCTATAGCCATTCAGTGGCTTCAACACCCAGGGTGTGAAGGGAAGCCACCATCAGACAACCCCACCATCAGTGCCATTCTACCTGTTCTGGGCATCTCGAGCTCTGCCCTCATTGTTGGCGTGTCTGTGACAGTGTGCTAATGTAGCTTGATAAAATGAACTTCCATCTCTTCTTTAGATATTCTTCCTGGCTCAACATTCCCCTGCCTACCCCCAGCTCTTGAGAAACAGGTACAGAGTGGGAGGGTCCAAGGTCTAGGTGCTTACCTTGAACGCTGGACACCACATGGGAGAGTTTATCACTGTGAGGAGGGGCCCCTCAGTCAGGGCTGTGATTACTTATCACTGAACAGTCAGTCCCAGCACACCTGTACTCTACCACCAGCCTCTGGCTTTGAATTCAACCCTTGCTAACTGTAGGGCAACAACCGGGTTCTTGACGTTTAGGCTAAGTGATTCTTTGTTCTCCCCAGCCATTCATACCAGATCTACTTATAATCTTTGTGGTTGAATGGAGCTTGTCCTTCATTCATCATGTAACATCATGTTACCATTTTGTGTGTGTGTGTATGTGTGCAAGATTTCAAAATATGCATCTATACGTGTTCTAGTTGTATGGTAGTAAGAATTGAAGGAGTGCTTTAAAAAGGATTTATTTTATCTGTATGTTTTGAAAAACTCAGATACTCCTTCCTTTGTGGTATTCAGCTGTGCTGAATGGTCATGAAGGGTGGTTTAATGAGACGAGGATTTATGAGGGAAGGGCATCATTATGCTATAGAAATCATACTGAAAGTAAATTGGCAGATACCTGTAGTTTGTCTTGAAGTCACTTGCTGAAGAGCTTGCCTTAGTTCTCTTCACATGGACAGACAAGGCACAGGAATTATCGATGATGAGTGAGGCATATATTGCTGATGGAAATTTCTGAAAGTGCATATGTTTTTACGTCTTTTCTACCTTTTCACATTAGTTTTTCTTTCATTTTTATTTGTTTGGGAGTATTATATTAGTCTTAATCTGTGTAAACTATATGCCTGTGCCTTTAGGTTAATCAATTCCCCAAAGGTCATGATTTGAGTATACAGATATGGGAAGCTACAAATACACAAGACAGCTTATAGTTCACTTTTGTTTTATATACACACACATATAAATTATTCTCACTTTGTAACACCTTAGCATCATGGTCGTTGTTTGTATCAAAAATACTATGTTTTATGAAGTGATATAATCTATGAAGCACTTTCCATTATGTAGACACTGTGTCTTTAAATTATAGCAATTTCTTAAGATTTTAAAGCAAAATGAGCTCTTAAAAGTGTGATTAATAGCAGGGAATGAGGCTAATGCTGGGTCATCAGTGGCACTCCATTACAAAAAAGGTTGGACTAATAAAAGCATCCATCTTTTTGACCAGTAAAGCGTTTGGATGATACGCTTATAGTTTTTATCATAGTTAGTTGATACTGAAGAAACTCTGAACTTGCATTGTGGAAAGGCAGCTCTGCTTAAGTGTGGGTGAGGCACCATTTCTTAGATGGCGTGAGAAAAGGCAGACCTGGGAGGCTTGTCTTAGGAATTGATTTTAGGGTGTCTTCTACATGCTTTCAGTTTGGGGGCAAGAACAGGGAATCTGGCTTCTTGGTTGATTATGTCTTTAGCAGAGTAAGTAGTGTGCATACAGTAAGCCCTCAGTAAATGCTTTGTGAATTACAGTGTTAGGAATCCCATGCTTAGAAGCTAAGGACATAGCCTGGATCCTCACGTGGGCCCTTATGTCTCCTCTAGCTCAGTTCCCTGGTGTGTAAGCCACTTACCACTCAGTGGACTGGTGAGTTGGGAGAGAATTTTTAGGTGGTTCATAAATCATTCACCAGTTCTGATGATTGTGATTCGAAGTTGAAGCAATTCCATTTTCAGCTCTGTTTTAATCCTTCTGATAAAGCCAAGGAGAAAGTCTCAGTTTGGTGCTAGCATGTCTTTAATCTCTCTCCACCAGTTGTAAGCTCATTATTTAACAAAGAAAGAACATGGCTTCTGCTCAGAGCATCTGAGGACAGCAGGATCTACGTGGAATTTAATAACATTGGATGAGTTTTACTACATTTATTTTACAGTCTTTTGTTTCTACAAAGGTTTACATATTGCTTTTCCATTTGAAGAAGCGATAGAAAGTTTCCTTCTGAAAATAGATTTGTTTATCACACGTGAGTTGATTTAAAAAATAATCATGTAGGTGTAGACAGAGATGGTAGAAACAATGAAGGTAGAAGGGATGATTGAGGTTTGGGAAACTGGCTCAGGTGTCCACTCAGACAACATGACTTCTCTTAGAATGTCAGAATTTGTAAGCTTTTCGTCCCAGAGAGGAGTTATGAAAAGGGCAGATGGGTGTTTTTTAATCTTGAGCCTCCCCACAGCGTCCTTGGGGCTATTTTGAGTTTTTAAAATAGTTTATCAAGCAGGTTATATAAAAGACCCCTTAATAGAGGTACTTTTTATTTATTTAACTTTTGTAAATAAAGTTTCCAAAACTTGGGGGTCTGTGGAGAACAAATAGGTCCCTCGGTGGTGTCCAAGGTTTGCACTCCTCTGTTAACCTAAAGGTTGACTGTGAACCTACCCAGCAGCACCGTGGAAGAAGGGTCTGGCAGTCTGCTTCCATTAAGATTGCAACCAAGAAAATCCAGTTCTACTCTGTACCACATGGGGTCACCATGTCTCATAATCAATTTAATGGCAGCAGGGTTTTCTTTGTTTGTTTGTTTGTTTTTTGGTGGGGAACAAAATAAGTAAATTAGGCACATGAAAGTAAAAATGAAGGAGGATTAGAACATGTTTACCACCACTACTGGGGAAGAAGAATGAAGGCAATTATTCATCCTACTCATGGTAACCCATCTATGCAGTCATTTGCAAATACAAAGGAGTTCACACAGGTAATGATTAGGCACTGTGGTTGAGCTTGGCTTTAAAAACTCCAAGACACAATTATTGGCCTTTATCAAGAGATATGGTTCCAACTCTTTGGATTATCATTTAGAATTGTAAACTGTGTTTATAATTTTTTACGGTAAGTCTGGTTCATCCAGACTTCAGGAAAAGAAAATAAAAACAAAGATTAGGAGAACTCCTGGCAAGAAGTGAGTAATGGGCGTTGTCCCATGAGACAGGGAGTGAGGATGACAGGGTATACAGTATCCAGCTTCTATTTCATTTTTCTTTCTTGAGTTGCACTGGGACATTGGGTAAAGCACTTGCTTTTCTTTGCCTCCTAGTCATCCTGACCACATACATACAGTAGTAAGCATGGGATTTTAGAACGTTCTGTTCTCATAGCATTTGAGGAAGAGGCTATGTGGTGGTTGTTCCAGCAGCCAAACTTGCATCATCATTAGAGTTGAACAAGGCTGGCTTCTCTAGGGCAGTAGAAGGGCTCGAGCCCCAGAATGCTTTCTAGGGCAGGGAAGGGAGAGTACCTGTACCCCTTCACTTTGTCCATAGGTGCTGACAGGTCCAGGAGCCTGAAAAAGTTCCTCTTTACAGTGCACTGAACACTTAGTGAAAATTTCTCCCCCAGACATTGTGGAGGCCTTCAGGGCCACATTGATGGGGGAAAGGAGTCTGTAGCCAGAGAGAGACTTGGGAAATAAACCACAGCACAACAAAACAAAAACACAAAAGAAAATGCTGTAGTTACTTTGTGGCTTTAGGGTTGCAGAACAAGGATAGAAAATTAAAGCCGGAGAGGGAACACCAGCAGCTAGAAAAGATGGAGAAGTTTACAGTGGAACTTGGGTGGGGCTGGGGTGGGGGTGGGGCCAATAAGATCTTTTATTACCCTTTATAGACATAGGTGAAAATTCCAATAATCGGATTGTTACTAACGCAATTTGCCAGACCCCTCCAAGGTATATTTTTTTTCCTTTTCATTTTCAGATTGTAATTTGGTTACCCAGCAGATAAAGTATTACTGTACTTTGTACTAAAATAATGCCGAATTCAAAAA
Organism: Elephas maximus indicus; assembly: GCF_024166365.1. Classification (NCBI taxonomy): domain Eukaryota; kingdom Metazoa; phylum Chordata; class Mammalia; order Proboscidea; family Elephantidae; genus Elephas; species Elephas maximus. The sequence goes on along the minus strand of NC_064838.1, from coordinate 18,441,218 downwards.
TAATAATAATTAAATGATTACAAGTGTAAAACATAAATTACGGACTGTTTTTCAGTATGTTTTGCTTATTAAATTTTAAGTAATGGAGAAACGTTATTCACACGTTATCAAAATTAAATAGTTTAATAAAGTATCTGTAAGATAGACTCAAACTAAAGCTTTCATTGCAAATTCTATCCTTAAGTATAGTATCTCTGATAAAACATGATAACTTTCTTTAAGCTGTTTTCCATGTTACTACACATGAAGCGAATTTTTAAAGATAAAACATTTTGTTCTTAGCGCATTTTAAAACTCATTGAACTTCTTTTTTGTTCTTGGCTTTGAAACCCAAAAACCAAACCATTGCTGTCAGGTCGATTCTGACTCATAGTGACCCTATAGGGACCCTACAGGACAGAGTAGAACTGCCCCCGTAGAGTTTCCAGGGAGCACCTGGTGGATTCAAACTGCCGACCTTTTGGTTAGCAGCCGTAGCTCTTAACCACTATGCCATCAGAGTTTCCTTTTGGCTTTGAAGACCTAAAATTTGTCTGATAAGCTCATAAAATGAACTGAGCAGTTACACATATCATCAACCGGGTCATGTATTTGTTTTTTAAAAAGCAAATTTATAACCTGATGTAATTTGCTTTTCACAGAGTGGTTGTGGTTGCTACAAATCATGTATTTGTGGGCCCAGTGGGCTTAAAGGTATCTTGAAATAGAAGCCTGGCACAGGGAGAAAGGAACGTCAGCATTTTCCTTCTAGATAAAACCCACAAGATCAGACTCCGTGCTTGACCCATATATTTCATTGATGAAGGAAGAGGAGCCCAGGAAATGAAGGCAGAGTTACTCAAGCGTGGACATATTACAACCTTTTAAAGCTGTGTTCAAACCCAGCCTTTAGTAGTTTAAGCCATGAGGCCACTTGATTTTTTATCTGCCAGACGGGAAATAAAAGGGTGTTGTCTATATGCCTCATATGGGGGTGACCTCTTTTTTTTTTTTTTCTTTTTCTCATAGGGGGCCATGTGTTTTTTTTTTTTTTAATTATTATTTCTAAGTAATGTCACCAACAAAGAGTTAACTGGATTTCGCTTCATCTGCTCTGGCTTACATGATGACGAGTAATGCGAGGTTGGTAACAGCAAATTGTTGTTTATAAGCAAACATGGCATTGTGCAAACAAGCCGGCTTGGTCTCCAACTGGTGTGATTTCATGGTGGTCAGCAGCTGATCTATGTAACATACAACCTTTCTGCCGCTCTAAATGTCAGAAGAATGACTGTTTGTTTATCTTGCCTTCTTCCCAGCTGTTTACTCTGCAATGCATTTGCCTCGACCTTGATTCCCAAAGAGTGGCCCCTTTCTCTTCGCCAGTTCTGTTTACGTTAGTCCTGCCCCTGGTGTCACCTATGAAATCTGTTGATTATTCCACCTGGTTAATGTTAAATTGCTCTTGTAAGATGGTGTGTTTGTTCATAAACACAAATGCTGGGCCCCTTGTTTACTGTACCCATGGCAGCAATCCTCATTAAACAAATACTGCTTTGTTTGCGGGTGTGAGCAGCAGTTTATCCTGTGAGGTCTGTTTAAAAAAAAAAAAAAAGAAAGAAACTTAAATGCTAGAATTTTGATAAAGGAAGAAAAAGGGGAACTTGTCCCTGGAATGTGGTTGAAACAGACTTAGGTTTGCTTTTCTTATCTTTTGCTTGGATGAAGGGGCTGGAGAGATTAGCAAGTTGTTTGGTTTTTCTAAGAGATTTTCTTAGTGTAAAGATATCTATGCAGTTGTTTGCTTTTTTCAGAAGGGAGAGAGCTCTCCTGAAATGCCACTAGCTCAGTAATAGTACATCAGATGGCTAGAAAATTCTTTGTGGAACAAACAAGGACTTAGAAGGTCTAAGAGAAAAAGTCTAGTGCTATGAACAAGGCAATCACCACTGAAAGGTACAATCCTTGGGTTTTGTACTATTGTATGTGTATTGTATGTTGTGTGGGTTAGATATGATCCTATTTGATGCATGTATTCTCTGTCCAGTTTGAAAGGGGGGGTTAACTTATATTTTAATGTGTTCTAAAGAAATCCTATGTGATATAATTGGAGACATTTTATCTGGGAGAAAACCGTACAATTAATATGTATAATGTGTTTTTCAAAGTCAGTGTTTTTGCCCTTATCTGCTACTCTTCTCATTTGAAAATGAGTTTTTGCTTTGTATCACTTGTAGTGAAGTAAAGTAGGCGTTGCGTCTCTGTTCAGCTTGGTGTGTGTGAATTTTGTTCCTAGGACACTGGAAGCCATATTAGATAAGACCTCAACACTAGCCTGTCCGTTGTCATGTTTTGAAAACAGCAGAGGAAAAAAAAACTCAACTCACATCATCTTTGTTTTTTTTAAATTATTGTTTGTTGCTGTTTCTGAATTTGCCTTGTGTTTCAATACTAGGCAGAGCCTGCTGGCATTTGCTGTAAATTAAGTTATGAGGATACCACACAAACTGGAGTGAGGGTGGGAGCCCTGAGGGTCATGACCTTGGGAGTCAGATGGTGGTCTCTTGTATCAGAGAAGGTCTGTTAATCTCTCTGTCTGAATGACTTTCGGGGGGCGGAGGGGGGGAGTACATCTGTGTATATTGAAGTTTTTGAAGGATAAAATTAAATAATTGTCCCTTTCACACAACTGAGCAAGGCAAGCAACAGAATTCTGAGGGCCTGCATTCACTGGGTTGCCATGATGCTATAACATTGTTCGTTTTGGCCACTAGAGTGATTCAGGGCTGGAGGTGAAGTGGGAGATGGATGAAGTGTGGCATCTGACACGCCAGTCGTTAATTGATATTATGAACCTGGCCCCGTATATATTAAACTAGATAAAATAAGGAAATTAAAAAAAAAAAAAAAATTCTGAACTGATTGTTGGTCACTGTATTCCACCGGCCTGCTTGAGAGAGTTTGGCTGTTTGAATGTTCAAATGATTAAAGTTCGGCAGGCTTTGTTAGTTCTCAAACTTGAAATCTATTTTGTTCTGTAAAAATGCGTTTTAATTAAGCTCCCCAGAACACCTGGCTGCGTCATGCCCTGAGCTTCAGAAGGCTTCCTTGAAGCAAAGCAAACAGCCTAGCACTGGATTGGCAAAGCTCCTTTTCCGTCTCTATTTAATTATTTGAGCTTGTCTGGATTAATATGTGAGGGAGTTGGGTATAGGCTTTCCTTTGTAGTACTGTTTCCTAGAGCAGCTTCTTTCTGACTTCCATAGTTTGCCCACAGTTGCTATGATTACGCCACCTAAACTCTTGTCTAACTGGGAGAAAGGGGATAAAAGAGCAATAGTAGCCCAAAACCTAAAAATATAAATTTAGACGTCTGTAACCGTCGGAGATGGAGGACTGGTTATCTGCACTCATTGGTGTCTTACAAAGATTATGGTGTCCATGAAAGTTTGATTAAGACAGATCCTGGGAGTGAGAAATTTACAGTTCCTTTGCACACTATTGCTGCGTTGGGATTGGAATTCAGAAATCGTTTTTTCCTTGGAAATATGAAGTCTCATGTCTCCGGATCGAAAGCCGGATGGAGAAAGGGAAATGATCTTTTTGTTAGGAACGTTATTTTGTTGCTGCCCTGTTCTTCCACCTCTATTCTGAGTCTTGAATTACAGGGAAAATTAAACATCCTGTTGTCTACCTTTTCTAGTCCATCCAGATTGCTCTTATGTATGTTAAAAGCATACCATGGTTTTGATAGGGTTTTTCCTTGGCTGATTATCATCTTCACATTTTCAGCAACTGGGACAAGCCTACTTACCTTAAGGGTTGTAATGATTTAATAGCTTACGTTACTTTCCGAGTTTTCAAACTTCTAAACAGTTGACCATTCCAAAGATATAAAGGAAATAGAGTATATTAAAAATAGAAATAGAAAAGGGGGTGGCTAGTACAAGCCATTTGATGAAGGGGTTGGACTTGGATTTTTTTGGCATTTAGTCATTTGATAAAAATTTTAGCAATTGTGTATTAAATTCCTCTCCTGTGCAAGTTGTGCCTGAAAGTAAAATTCAAGATAAAGGATTTTTTAAAAATTCTTATTGAATGGAAGTGGAGAGGTGGGTGGGAGAAAGATACTGTTTTAAGCTGAATGCTCATTCTCCTGGTTTAATTGATAAGCACGAAGTAGTTTCTCCTTTTTCAGTCCTCCTTTTGAGCTATGGAAACCTGGTGGTATAGCAGTTAAGAGCTACGGCTGCTAACCAAAAGGTTGGCAGTTCGAATCCACCAGGCACTCCTTGGAAACTCTGTGGGGCAGTTCTACTCTGTCCTATAGGGTCACTATGAGTCAGAATAGGAGGCAACTTGATGACAATGGGTTTGGTTTGGTTTGGTTTTGAGCTATAAAGGCAAGAGAGCTATCTTATTACTTTATTGAAAATAAACATAATTTTCCTCGAACTTCTCACCAACTGAAGGTTCCTCGCCTCACTTAGTCCCCATGGCTGTAGATGCTCCCCATGGGCTACCTGCAGTGGAGCCGAGTGTATCCTTGCCTGTTCTCTTTCCTGCCTAGCACCAAGCCCTGCCTTTCTACATTCCAGAGGACAAGGGGAAGTGAGCAGCCCCTTCAGAGAACAGACACCAGCACCTTCTGGAGGCTTCTGCTCCTAGAGCTGTTTCCTTTCACCTCCCCTGGGAGGCCCAGCCAGCCACCTCCATGATACTCTCAACCTCTGCTCTCCCAAGACTTGGGATGACTCCAGTTCTGCCCCAGTCTCCCAGATGGCTAAATAAGTGGTTTGGTTTTGTTTTCCTTTCTTTTATATGCTTTTGATAGTTGCATGGCTTCTGGACATTTTCTTCTTAAGTGCTAAATGAAATTCCAGATTTTTTTTTTTTAGATAGATATAGACATCTACCCTGCACGATAAAGTTGATAATACATAAATCATTTTTAACAACAGGTAATATGCATAATTTATGGTGTTACAGTGCTATCTTTTTGATATTTATGATGGATAATGCTCAGTTTTTGCCCTCATATTACTGCTTTAAATTATACCACAAGAAAATTAATGAGAAAGTAGATTTATGGGTTTCATTTGTTTGTCAATTCGGAAATTAATTGGGTGTTAATTTTAGCCGTCCCTCATCAGACCAGGACTTTAGTATGTGTGCATTATTTTGCATTCATTGTAGCTTACCTCCCATTTACTGTGGGTCAGTAGCTTTGCATGCATTAAAATAGCCCTCCGGCTCATTCTCTTGATTACTTTTTGAACTGCCATGCATTAGAAAATTTACGCCTCTCTGTTATAATTATGAAAATTTGGTATTCGAAGACGGTGCCTTCATAATGCAGTCAGCATACCGACTTCTCTTCCTAAACTTGGCTCTTGGCTAGCCTTTGCATGAAATGGACCCCCGTCACAGGGACATGGGGAAGACACTGGTGTTTGAAGGGTTCATTCGCAGTTTGCAGAAGTCATCTCAGATGAGAAAACATTAATTGGCTGTTGTAACTCTGCTTCTTTTTTTTCCCTTAAAGAATGTGCTTTGAAACACCCATGTGTAGACTTGGACATCATAGAACCAATTGAGGCATCTCCATCACACCATTTCCTCACCTTGCTTTCTTAAGCTCTACTTCCCATTTAAGGAGTTCTGGCGGTGCAGTAGGGCCCTTGTGGCACAGTGGTTAAGAGCTCGACTGGCTGTTAACAAAGAAGGTCGGCAGTTCGAATCCACCAGCCGCTCCTTGAAAAACCTATGGGGGCAGTCCTCCTCTGTCCTGTAGGGTTGCTGTGAGTCAGAATTGACTCGATGGCACCCAGCCACAACAGTGTTCCTTTTGTAATCCCCGCCATCTGCCCTTCGTCTCCCTACTCTCGCCTGCCTTGGTAGCGTTGATGGAAGTAGAATGTGAACAATTGGAAAGCATGTGCCCCATGCTAGGTAATGTTGCAGAACACTCCTGGAAGTCCTTGACTTTTCATCTGGGAGGTTTTCTGTTGCTTGATTCCTTCTCTGCTTTGAATGGGAGTAACACCCGCATGAGGAGTGAGTATTGAGCAGGTTTAGTACGCCAGGCCACCCCATCGTTAGCCTACTAGGGGAATAATCTGTGCCGCTGCACCCACTTAAAACGCCCTTTGTTTGTGTTTCCACGCAAGCCCTTTGCACACTTTAAGGGAACTATTTCATTTGCCAGGACAGACACAGAAATAAATATAGGCTTAATACAGACAAGTTTGCCTTCTTTTTTCCTGAATTGCATAAACACGATTATGGAGAATTTTGAGTCTTAAAGATGCAACATAAGTAATTTAAAAAGTACTTACTCTTAGAACTAAAGCTATCCCCTCTTCCGCCTTCATTCTTTGCCATTCTAAAACTCTACATGGAGCAAGAAAAACAGGGTCTAAAATACTGAAATTCATAGTCTCTCAATTCTTAGACTTCCTTCCTTCCTCCCCTCCTTACCTTCCTTCAAGCTTCTGTTATCTCTTCAAATTGCACGCCATTTGCCTTTCTCTCCTTGCATGTGCATGAACAATGACAAAGAGAATTTTTCCTTTTGGAGGGGAGGGCTGGGGGGAGGGAAGGCTGTATAACCACTCTCATCATTTCCCTAAAAGTGATTTCACCATTAACTTTTCTACTCCTCTCCCCATAGAAGTCGAAACAGATTTTACAAATCTATGTTTAGTTTAATTTACACATCCTCTCATGAACAGCCCAAGTTCTTTTAAGGGCATTTATTCTGCTTCATATAAATAATTGATCAGCCAAGTTAATTTACTTCTGCCTGACTTGGTCAACCTTAATTAACTGCCCTGGAATCAAGACTGAACTTTTTGTTAGCTTAGAATCTTTCACAAGCTTGATAACAAGGGCTTTATTTTCGCTAAATTTTCAGCATCAACACTGTAACCAAGGAAATAATCATAATAATAAAGCCTTGCTTTAATTTGCTATAAATACATTGGCCTGGACATTATGAATTTTCCAGAATACTTTCAGAGAGCAGCTCTGTTGTCAACGACAAAAATAAGCCTGTGAAACTCAGTTCTTCCTCTTTTCTACACGTCCCTCCAGCACCAAAATCGATCTTTTGAAATCGGTAGCTCTGTAACGTTTCCAAGGAAGACAAGAAGCGGGTCATTTTGACTTCCTTAAGCTTTCTGGCATCCACACAATTGTAGCATCATCAGCCTTTGTGGAAGTGTGTTTGATGCATCATGTGTGATTTAAATGGACCCAGCTCATTTGGGGAAGCCATCCAGGAAGCTGGAGGAAGCTTTAGCCTTGTTTTGTGAGAAGGGCTGTTTCAAAGGTGCAGCCATGCTCTCCATGGGCCCTGTCTTCATATTCAGGCACTTTGGATGATTTTGTGACATTTCTCCCCCAGTAGGGAGTCCCAGAGAGAAGAAGGATCATGCAAGCTGAGTATCTGGGGCAAAGCTGCCTCTAAGAAAAGAGAATGTGGTGTTCCGTGATCAGTAGGAAAGACAGATGCCTCTCATAAACATTGACTTCTTTTCCAATTACTCGAATAGTGTAAAACTCAACAGAAAAGGACGCGAATAACTGTTGGCTAATAAGTACGGGGAAACCCTGGTTACGTAGTGGTTAAGTGCTACAGCTGCTACCCTAAGGGTCGGCAGTTCAAATCTGCCAGGTGCTCCTTGGAAACTCTACGGGGCAGTTCCTTTAGGGTCGCTATGAGTCAGAATAGACTCGACAGCACTGGGTTTGGTTTTGGTTGGTAATAAGTACTGACACTTTCATGGTTATATTTTGGATATCTTCTTTTATCCACCTGCCACACTCATTGTTGTCTTTTCTGGGATTCATTTTCTGTTCACTGGCTTATTCATTCACCACCTAGCACAGAGCTTTGCAAATTGGAAATTTTCATTTGCTGAATGGACTAGTTTATGTCTGAATTGGGGAATGGTTATGGATGCATCTCTCCCTTAAAATACTGGGTTTAATTACTATAAAATTAGGGAGACATTACCTGCCTTTTCTCCTTCATAGTCTTGTCGTGAGGTTGAAGAGTACATCAGAGGACTTTGCAGTTTACAAAGCATGATGCAGATATAAAGTCTTATTAAATAGTTGGGAATGCCCTGTACAAAGAAATACTGCCAACCCAGATACTCAGACATTTCCTTAGACCTTGACACTTTTAATTTTTCACATGTGCTTTTTAAAAAGCTGTTTTCTCCTGATTGGTGTAGGAGGTTATGGCAAATTTTAAATTGTCCAACCTACATATTACTGTTGAAAGAAGAGTTTTTTCAGCAATACTCTTCTCTGTTAGCACTTGACTAATTGAGGACATCCTCAGACCAAAATAATCCTTTGTACCATTTTGGTCCCAAAGCTTCCACTCTCACAAACCTGATTCACAACCCAAGCTGCTTGGCTTAATTCCTGCAAAACTTGTACTGGAGGACTTGGCACTCTTTAGAACTGCATGGAGCGAAAACTGGGCCTTCTCACCGGATGGTTATTAGTGTTCTGACTCCATGTATCATGATGGTGTCAAATTCAGAAAACAGAAAAGCAGAGCAGTCTCTTAGACACCTGTTTTTTGGTCTGGCGTCCCCTTGGCACATGGTAGGAAAACAGTGTTCTACCCTGTTCAACCCACAGCTCTACTCAGACAGGACAGTATGATTGGCTAAATATGCCCCAATCTGAGGGCAGGTTTGGAGTTTATGTATGGGCAGATATTTCTGTCTTTGGGGGTTCTGTTCCCTAATATGGACAGACTTACCAGAGGGTACAATTACAGAGTTTTTCTTCCGGCTTGTGGCATATCCTAATAATGAAATGTGTTTCCTTGCTAAGACAACTGTTCCCTTTTGTAAATACCATGCTTTTTCCTGAGCTTCGGTAAACCAGCTGCCACCAAGTTATCTCTGACTCATGGTGACCCCATGTGTGTCAGAGTAGAACGGTGCTCCATGGGGTTTTCATTGGCTGAGTTTTCAGAAACAGATTGCCAAGCACGTCTAGGTGGACATGAACCTCAAGCTATTCGGTTAGCAGCTGAGTGCAGTGCGTTAACTGTTTGCACCAGCCAGGGACTCCTTAGCTTCTGTACAGATGGGCATGTTTGAGGAAGAGAAACTGAAACGCGGGGGGAGGGAAAGGTCCTAGGTGTCACAAATCGATTCCTCCGTTGCTGATGACTAAGGTCCTCACATTGCCACAACTTATTTTGTTGCCTGACTTTTATATTTTAAGAAGATACTAGTTTTTTGGGTTTTTTTTGATGGATTCTTTACTCTGCAGACAGTAAGGCTTTGAATGCAGTTTTAAAGGACTGTAATTACTGGGAAACCTGATTTAAAGAAATAAGAGTAAATCCGCTGTTGCTTCTGAGCGTGTTTCCCACCTGTTAGCAAGAAATGCCGTTCTCAATCCACTTCAGAATTGCATTCACTTAAAAAAAATACATGTCTTCTGGGTTTATGAAATTCGTACTGGAGTTGGATCACACAACACACTGAAAGGATATGAAGAAAGATGTGATTTTTTTTTTTTTTTTTGCTTTTAATTCTTGCATTGGGTTTTTGTACAAATCTGTAGAAAATAGACTGAAGCCAGTTTCCTGCCAAGAGGACAACCTCACCATCTAGAGGCATCCCGAGTGTTTGAGTTTGCCTGCTGTCATGCATATCATGTGATGGGCCCATTCCGGCAGCACGGGTTGCTTTGTGCCTTTCAGTGATTAGAACAAATTTGTGTTAGCGTTCTTCTGCCTTTTATCTGGGATTGAGGTATTTCATGTGGAAGTGTTAATTATTCAGGTGATTCTCAGCTTTGATGTTTGAATTGTAAACTTTCTTTCTGACTGTTGTTGAGTCTCCTAGTTTAGGAACTTGGAGTATGACCCTATCAGTTTCATTTTCTTGCCCCCACTGCTCCAGGATTTTAAGAACACAGGTGTGGTTAAGAGCATTCAGCATTGGACTGAACTGGTTCAAATCCAGATCCCACCATAAAAAAACCAGTTGCCATCTAGTTCATTCTGACTCATAGCGACCCCGTGTGTGTCAGAGTGGAACTCTGCTCCATAGGGTTTTCCGTAGCTGATTTTTCAGATGTAGATCCCCACACCTTTCTTCCGAAGCACCTCTGGGTGGACTCAAACCTCCAACCTTCTGGTTAGCAGCTGAGATTAGCTATGTGATATAGCCTGGGCAAATTAAGTTAACCCACATTGAGTCTTAGTTTTCTTATCTGCAAATTGGGAATAGCAATTGCTGTTAGGATTAAATTAGAGAATATATGTGAGTCACCTGCCGTAGGGCCAGGCACAACATTGGTGATCAATAGATGGTAACAGTTGATATTAGCAATTGATATTGTCTGTTTTTTGTGTAATTAGATACCTTTACCCAGCCTGGGAGAGCTGAACTGGCTCCCAGGGAGAATAGTTTTGTGCCTAAGGAGTGACAAGGAAGAATATGAACGGTATTTACACCTAGGCCGTATTCTCTAGCTACTCATTTTGCACTATAAATTTTTTTTCTATTAGAAGTTCAGTATTTCCAAGTTCAGACCTTTTCTTGGGTCTCCCTAGGCAAGGTATTTATCCAGAATAAATACAAGAAGGCATAGCTCTCTCAGGCCTTAAACCAAACTAAAAACCTATTGCTGTCAAGTTGATTCCAACTCATAGCGACTCTATAGGACAGAGTAGAACTGTCCCATAGGGCTTCCAAGGCTGTGGGAGCAGACTGACACATCTTTCTCCCGTGGAGCGGCTGGATGGGTTCAAACTGCCAACCTTTCAGTTATCAGCCGAGTGCTTAAGCACCACACCACCAGGGCTCCTTAAACCAAACTACAGACCAGTAATCGAGCATGAGAAACACCTAACTTTTGAATAGGATTTCTCAGGACAATTTTAACTCCAGGAGAAAGACGAGGGTCTGAATTTATTTAGCTTTGGAAAAGTGGGGACTTGTGATGTTTTTTCCTCTAAAAGTGGCCTATCTTACTGAAATGGCCAGTTTTGAAGAGCTTAAGTACCTAAACAATTCCAAGGTGTGTGACTGAGGTTTTTTGGCCTGAATCACCACAGGGGGCCTCCTGGCAATGTGTGTCATCTCCTGATAGATTGAAATTGGGGAGTATTTCTCCAAGAGTATGACACCTCCATATAACACCTGCACATATTAAAAATATGATGTTATAGCTAATATGCACTGTAGGCTGACTCATTTTTTTCAAGCAGAACATCCAGGTATAATCAGGGAAATTTCATCCTAAATTCCAGGTATACCTGGAAATATTTCTGTTTTCAAAGGGGACAAAGATAGTTCAAGCAATACTACTGAAACTTGCATTTGGACCGACAGTCCCATACTCATAAACTCGGAGACTGGACCACAAACCAGGGATAAATTGAGTGAAAGGAAATGACAACTGTTTACAGTTTTTGGCAACATTTAAAACAGGGCGCTTCTCCTTATGTACAACAACTGTTTTAACAGCTGCTTTTTTCTCCTCCCCCCGCCCCCCCCCCCCCGAAAATTCTTCTATCAGGGTTTTGAGTCATGATGCAAGAATCTGGGACTGAGACAAAAAGTAACGGTTCAGCCCTTCAAAATGGGTCGAGCAGCGGCAATCACTTGCTAGAGTGCGGCAGCCTTCGCGAGGGGCGGTCCAACGGGGAGGCACCGCCTGTGGACGTCGGGGCAGCGGATCTCGCCCACATCCAGCAGCAGCAGCAGGTACTGTGCTTTGGAGTGGAGGGGTGTGGAGCGTGGTGGGTGAACATGTTATCCGTATAACGCTTAACTGCTTTGAATGTTTTATTCTTGTCTGTCTGTTTGACTGTACGCAACATCTTTTAACACCTCTAGGGTTTTTTTAGGGTTTGAGTAAGGAGCCGTGGTGGCACAATGGTTAAGTGCCTGGCTGCTAACTGAAAGGTTAAAGGTTCGAACCCACTCAGCAGTTTTGCAGAAAGACCTGGTAATCTGCTCTCATAAAGATTACAGTCTAGAAAACCCTATGGGGCTGTTCTGCTCTGTCATATAGAGTCACTATGAGTTGAAATCGTAACAGCAGCAGGGCTTGAGTGACTGTCTTAAGAGATGATATTCAAGCCCTCACAGTTCCATGCAGAAGTCTTCAAATCCCCCTTGTGGAGGGCAGTTCTGAGAAACACAGGAGGGACCAAGATTTGGGTGTTCCCCTGGCCACCTGCAGCCCCGGTATGTCAGCCAAACATTTTAACTGTTTTGAAGAAAATTAATCTTTGGAGAAGTAGTTCCCAATGCTTTGATTAAAATAAACAAAAACATGAGCTTAAGTCTTATGGAGAAGGAAACAAAACAAAGGGTAAGAGAGAGAAAAGAGTAGGTGAATAAGGAGAGTAGACACAAATAGAGGCAGAACTGGGCAACTAAGAGAGAAGACATCAGTAACACAGGCCTTAGTGCTGGAAATTTCTTCCCACTGCCTGTAGGAATTTAGCAATATGGGGCACTTACATATGTTTCTTGTATCGATGTGGCAATTGGTATGTGGATAAATACCATTAATGTTTTAAATTCTGTTTTATTGATGGCCATGAAAAAAGTATATAGGCTGGGGCATCCTCATTCCTCTGCCACTGAGACAGTTCCGACTCATAGCGAACCTATAGGTCAGAGTAGAGCTGCCCCATAGGGTTTCTAAGGCTGTAGTCTTTATGGAAGCAGACTGCCACATCCTTCTGGTGAGTCCAAACCACCGACCTTTCGGTTAGCAGCTGAGCACTTAAGCACTGCACCACTAGGGCATCTCATTGTAAATAGGTACCTTTAGTGACTGGTCAAATAGCTTCCCATGGTAAAAGTGACCCAGGACATGGTGTTGTGTTGCCAGAGTGTTGTTGAAAATTCCAACAAATTAACAGCCTTTTCTGGAAGACAGACCTTGTTTTACCAAGCTCTTTTGGAATGAAGAAATACTAGTTTGTATTAATGATAATGAGTGGTTTTTGTTTCTTTTTCATCCTCGATTCGTTTATTCAATATGTAGTTTTGGTGCTTCTTGGGGGAAAAAAAAAGAATGGTGTATCTTTGGGCCTTTTTGAAAGATACAGACTTTGAAAGATACAGAGGGGAGAGGAGGAGAGAAAGCAAACCTTTTGTCAAACAAGTTTCTTGGAATCTATCATATAAGCTAAGAGAATCCCTTTTAATATCAGGAATGGAGCCTTTGACGGGCTCGAAAGGACGTTTTATTTTTTTCCTTGTTTAGAGTTTTAAAAAATACAGCTGTGGGAGCCAGAACTTGACAGGATTGCGTTGTCTTTCCAGGTCTCACAAGTTTTCCACCTTTGACAGGGTGCAGTCTTACCATGTTTGTATCTCTCCTTTTAGTGAAAAATATTTGAGTTTTCCTTCTCTGACAGGTTGCTCCCTCACACAGGTTCTAGCTTTCACAGGCTTTGTTGTACGAGGAATCATTAGATGGTTAGTCCATTAGAAGTTACCAGACCCAACATGAGATTATGGAACCTGTAGGGGGAATACAGAACAGAAAGAAAGGGAAACTAATAGAGAAGTCAAGGTTTTAATTTGAGGAAGTCCCTTTAAGTGACTTGACCCCTCTTTCATTGTCAGGCCAAACCCATTCATGCCCAACACCTTGGACGTTAGCTGGAATTTAGGATGTGTGTTGTTCATAAACTTTGTACATTTAAATTAGTGCAAATAGCAAATTCTCACCAGTGAGGTTGTTATTGAAACCCAGCAATAAATGAAAGAAGGTTATTCATGAATTCCTGCTAACATATGTCCCTGTGCTATTTATGGCTGTATTGAGAAGAAATAGTTGATATTTTGGAATGCCATTTTCTATGCCTTTAACAGACAGAAGCCACCATCTACTGTTCCGTTAAAGAGCAGTTGAGGTGGGGCTGTTGAGTAATAGGGTATGAACCTCACGTAATTAGAACTTAAAAAAACCAAACCCAGTGCCATCGAGTCAATTCCGACTCATACGCTACATTAATTAAGTAAATGGGAAATTAACTTCTTCTGAATTTTATTTGGAGAACTGAAAATCATTCAACATCTTAAAATAGGAAGCCAACCAACAGCGTGACGTATATACCATCAAAACACACACAGCAACAACGAAGTGACAGCACAGAGGAAAGTTAAAAGCCTGTTTCACGACCATCTTCCTTAAGAAGTATCAGTAGCAAAATTAATTGATGACATTTTTTCTTTTTACATTAGCTGGAACCACTTTGCAAAATTTGCTGTTACAGGTTATTGATATGAAGGTCAAGAAACTGAGTTTCATTGTACTTTGAAACTTTTTAAAAAATATTTTTATAACAATTTTATTTGTATTTGTCATGATATATGTTCGGGGAAAAAAAGAAAGCAGTTGGGTCTATAATTGTGGCTAAAACCCTGCTTATTGTGGTTGGCAGGCTTTGTAGGCCTTTTAAAGTAAAATGTTCACAGCTGTTTGACTCCCCTAAGTATATGATGAGGCTCTTAACAGGTTGATGGAAGAAAGGAGAATCTGGAGATGAAATGAGACAAACTACAGGTTCAAAAAAGTTTCAAGAGAAAGTCATTAGAATTTTCTTCCAGACTGAAAACTGCTACAATTAAACACTTCAGAGAAATGTGAGCATAAATGCGTTGGACTTTGGTTGTTTTCGTCATTTTTTATTCTACAGGTTTTTACTTGAAGTGAGAAAATCACAGCCATGCTGAATTCATTACTGCGGTAGTCACACAAAACCACGGATAAAATTTCAATAACTGCAGGCCACAGTTGAGTAAACAGTTGCACTGAAATTTAATTCCTGTTGACTTTTCCCCCATTCCTCGCCAGGGGCACATTCTGATTCCCTAGTACAGAGACAACAGGGGTTTCTGCTTTGATTAATGTAGGACAGTGGAAGAGAATTAGAACTGTAAAATATGTTAGAAGTCCGTGCAACACAAAGATCTGGCTTAAAACGGCTTGGTATAAAAATGCGTTAATTATCCTGTGTGTTGAACCGAATGTTGTGGGATTTTCCAGTGGCACCAGTACCATCGTTAATGATACGGGGAGAATTTTTACCTAGTGCCAGGATTTTAAATAAATGCAAACCTTTTCATGTTTATTCCATATTACCAAAGGTAATTACAAATGGCAGCAAACGCCCTTTCACAGTGGAGAGCTCTGACAGATTCGCTGTGGAATGACTGAGGTTTATGCTGGGTTTGGTCTATAGGTTGGCTGAATTGGGTCCAAACAGAACTGTTAAAAAAAAAAAAAATTTTTTTTTTTTGGCTATGTAGAGAAATAGGGAGACCCTGGTTTCCCATCTCTGGAAGAATCAGACAATCTGGTAATGCTGATTGTTTGGAGATGAATTGTTGCTTAAGACAGGGAACCTGTAGTCCTCCAGTTGGCCATAGTCCCCATCCAGCCAGTGTGGCTCATGTATGCTCTCAAGGCGGTGGATTTGGTGATTCTGGTCTAGAAGGTGCCATCATTGCTCAGAAGCCCTCAGCCAAGGAGAGGTGCTGCCATTAGCTGGAGAAGCCTGCCAGCACGCTCACCAACGGTCTTCCTTCCTCAAAACTAAATGTATTATCTCTGTAACGTTTCAACTCTATTTATATCTGAGCCATGAAACTATTATAACAATAGTCTCCTAGTACTGTAATTTGATAGAGGTTCAGAACAGGTTCTTTTAGCCATTGAGTAATCCTTCCCCCCATACCATAACTGCCTTTTATTTCCTATAATGCCTGCCCCATTTTTAGGTCTCTAAAAGTTCTCTATTGGATGTGCACTACTGCATTAGGGAGACTCAGCAGCAAATACCATTACCGATTACAAAAGTTTTTTTTTTTTTTCCGTTAAAGAAAAGATCTTAAAATGTCCAGAGCAATTTCATAAACTGTGTGGATTAATGCATTTTAAAAGTCTTGAGTTTTAGAAAGTAGAATTTTATTTCCATATTGCTGCAAATGAGAGCTTTTTCAGATAAGCATATTACATAGAGCATAATGTTTAGAAATTTCTCCGTATACAGCATATGCTGTCAGGTCAATTAACAGAATGCATACTAGAAAATGTTTATTCAATAAAAATGAATAGCTGTTAAATAAAACAGCTATTTCTTAACAACATTCCTTTTAATGATGGTTTTTTTTTATTGTTGTTATTTTTTTTCTTTTTTGGGTACCACCTGGCAGTTTTATTGTCTGCAAATCAGGGTAGGGAGAGCTTTGGTTGCTGTGGTTTTGAGGCGTGGCTACCGTTTTATAGGAGGAGGACAGTTTTGAGGGATTGTGTGAGGAAGACATAAAAGACAGATAAGCTATATTTGGAATTTGAACATGTATTATTTACAGAACGTGGATAAGCAAAGCGTTTACTTCGCATATCTTCTTTGACATTTGGTTCAAGATGTCTGAACTTTCAGTCCAGAAGACAGTGGTATGGATGTGTCTTATTTTGCTATAACAGAAATATCACAGGTGGATGCCTTTAACAAAGAGAAGTTTATTTTCTCACAATCTAGTAGTTTTTTTTTAGTAGGCTAGAAGTCCAAATTCAGGGCATCAGCTCCAGGGGAAGGCTTTCTCTCTCTGTGTTGGTTTCTGGAGGAAGGCCTTCTCGTCAGTCTTCCCCTGGACTAGGAGCTTCTCTGTGCAAAAACCCCGGGTACAAAGGACGTGCTTTGCTTCCGGTGATTCTTTCTTGGTGGTACGAGTCCCCCACTCTCTGCTTGCTTCCCTTTCCTTTTATCTCTTGTAAGATAAAAAGTGGCACAGGCCACACCCCAAGCAAACTCCCTGTACATTGGATCAGGGATGTGACCTGAGCGAGGGTGTTACGTCCCACCCTAATCTTTAACCACAGGCAGAAATTATGGTTTGTAACACATAGGAAAATCACAAAATGGAGGAAAACCACACGATATTGGGAATCATGGCCTAACCAAATTGACACATATTTTGGGGAGATACAGTTCAATCCATCACAAGTTGTTTCATGTTAACAAGGTAAATGAAAGAGAGAAAATGTTGAATGACTGTTAAAAGAGGTGAGTGACAGAAGTGGAAAAGGTAGGGAACTCCTACTGAAAAGCCATGAATGAGAATAAGGAAGATCGTTTGTGTTAAAGTTTGCCAGTTAACCATCAAAGGAAGTAAAGGATTAGTTGTTACACTAGGCCAGAGAAGCTAAGAGAAACAGGGTGTGATTAGGACTCAAGCAAAGGAATCTAGTTACGTACCTTCAAAGGGGAAGCAGAAAGGCATAGCATCAGAGGAACCTGAAGCGCCATGAAGATATATCTTTGGGTTATCAGAACATGGAAATGCAATTACAGTGGAACTCGTGAGAGCCGGAACTTGATGGGACTGCCTTGTTTTTCCAGGTCTCACAGTTCTCTTTCCTAGATTAGTGTAAAGGACTAATGGACCACATCTACCACAGCCTCCACCTGAGTTCAGTACAACTAGATGGTGCCCGGCTACCACCACTGTCTGCTCTGACAGGGATCACAATAGAGGGTCCCAGGCAGAGCTGGAGAAAAACATAGAACAAAATTCTAAGTCAAAAAGAAAGACCAGACTTGCTGGCCTGACAGAGACTGGAAAAATCCTGAGCATATGGCCCCCCCCGGACACCCTTTCAGCTCAGTAATGAGGCCACTCCTGAGGTTCACCCTTCAGCCAAAGATCAAACAGCCCCATGGAACAAAACAAGACTAAAGGGACACACCAGCCCTGGGGCAGGGACTGGAAGGCAGAAGGAAACAGAGCAGCTGGTAATAGGGAATCCAGGATTGAGAAGGGAGAGTGTTGACATGTTGAGGGGTTGTTAACCAGTGTCATACAACAATGTATGTACTGTTTGATGAGAAACTAGTTTGTTCTTTAAACCTTCATCTAAAGTTCAATTAAAAAAAAAAAGTTTTCTTTCGTTTGATAGGGTGCAGACACTACTTTTCTATCACTCTGTTTAGTGGAAAATATTTGCGTTTTCCTTTTTCTCTGACAGGTTTCCACCTTATGCATGTTTCAGCTTTTGCAGGTTTTTCTGTATAATGACCAGTGTCAGCGTTTTCATTGGTGAGAGGATGTTCTTTTTGGTCTTAGCATAAGTAAACACACAAACAAAATTCTTCTCTTCACTCTCAAAACAGAAGACTAGATTCCTCATTTAGTCTTTCTTACTGAAATTACTAGTGGGTTTCGAGGAAAAATGGGAGGAGGCTGTCCTAGAAGCATTACGGCTTTAGCTGCCACTGCGAAAAATAATGCGTGTAAGAAATGCCTGTATAAGTTCATTTGAAAGGGGCCCACCAAACCAAACCCCTTGCCATCGAGTCAATTCCGACTCATAGCGATCCTATAGGACAGAGTAGAGCTGCCCCATAGGGTTTCCAAGGAGTGGCTGATGGATTCGAACTGCCAACGTTTTGGTTAGCAGCTGTAGCTCTTAAGCACTGCGCCACCAGGGCTCTGTGAAAGGGCCTGCCCCTTTTGGGTCTCATTCTTCCCCATATTTGTTCAAGGGCACAATATGAAAATTCCATTCGGTATCCTTTGGGTTCTCGCTCACTCTGCGAACAGGCCCAGGCGATGCTGGGCAGGAGAGCCATAGGAGTGAAAGCCGTGGCTAGTTAGTTCATCCTTACCATTCTACCACTCTCTTAGGAAAATGTTGTGTATGAACTTTGTTGAGAATCTTATCAAGTGGCTTTTCCCTGTGTAGCTGCCAGGAATTAACTGTGTCTGAGACAAGGGTCTTCTCTGACATGGTAAGGAGGGGAAAGATGGTCAGCACCTCTCTTTCCTGGGAAGGAAGCCTTCAGCAAGGGGGCATAGAAAAAACTACTGTTCAGTGAGGGCCTCAGAGGGCCAGGTCCTGTTTTAGAAGCTGGCACCTTCCTTAGCTGGTAGGTAAAAACCCAGCTGTAATTTTAAAGGAATTGCTCCCCCAAGATATACTCTTCTAGAAGACACTGTAGTATTCTAATATTGGGGAAAATATTAAGGTCAGAATTTTTTTGTAGGAACCGATGTCACCAAAGTGTTAGCGATAACTGTACAAACAAATTAAAACAAAACTGAAAATTCAGAAAATTCTGACAAATAAAGAAGAACCAGCCACAACAATAACAACCCCCCCCCCCTTTTTTCCCCTCAATTCATTTAATGGCTATTTCTGGACAAGGCATATTTCACCCTGAATGCTAAATTTAGTTCTCTCCTCTGTTAGTTCAGACCTGTCTTCCATCAAAATACTGTTGTCGTAGATTCATGTACCTTGTGATGTGACCCTTGTGTGAAATTCTTTCAAGTTGTGATTACTAAACAGTTGTGTGTCATTAATCTTTCCATTGAAAATTAAGATGGCACGGGAACCAAAAAAGAAAAAAGACCCGTATACATAAGAGAACATGGTAATAGAAACCCAGATGCCACATTTCATTATGAGTGAAGTGTTACCCTCTTGACTTCAAGAGAAAGCTTCACTACTTTGAGAAGGTAATTTTAAGCTCTGACCTGTGAGCTCTTAATACAAAAAAAAAAAAAAAAAAACTCCCTGTTTCTTGTCTAATCAAAAATCTCTTTTTGAACTTTCTGGAGGTATGACTTTAATGGTAATTTGTTGACAGATTAGCTTCAGTGATTGCAAAGAGTTTGTTTAGCAAAACTGGCAGGCTTCTATCTCTTCTCTGCAGGCAAGGAACCTACTTCGCTGTTTTGCAACCGCTCGGGTTTATTGACAACTAGCGCTGAGCAGGCAGAATTGGAATGTTTGTATAATGTAAACCTATAGCTCGCCTGATGGAGTCTAGTGTTCTTTTAGGTAGTGCATAGATTACTTGATAAAAGGGGTTACAAGGTGACTGCTTTTATGACAAAGTAAAATAGCAATATAAAGGCAAGTGGTATGGGGAGCAACAAGAAGGAAGTTTATATAGGGAGTTGAACCCCATGTTAGAAAGTTTCTTTTCATCACTTCGTCTTTGAACTCAAATCTATTGTAATTATGAAGTGTTACTTGTAACATTCCAGAGATCCTTTGCTAATGCTGTGTGTGATTTGGTTCATAGAAATCCAACCACATTTTTTCTCCCTCTCTCACAAGAAAATGTGGCAAAGAGAGTTTCACATACTGGCCTCGTGTTCTGCTTTGTTCCTCGTGAGCTAATATATGTGCTACTCTGGAGAACAAGTGTCAACTTTTTTCATAGCTTTGGATTTACTGAAATTCGTTTATTCATTTGTTCACATATTCTTTCATTTAACTATTTATCGAACACCCCAGTGTACAAGGGACTGATGAATAGTAATGTGTGAGATGCTGGGAAAGCCTGAGAGAGTAACTTTGCATTTATCTGGCCAGAAGGAGTCCCTGGGTAGGACAAACAGTAGGCTGCTAACCTGAAAGATTGTAGGTTCAAGACCGTCCTGAGGTACCTTGGAGGAAAGGCCTGGCAGCCTACTTCCAAGAAATCACCACTGAAAACTCTATAGAGCACAGTTCTACTCTGACACATATGGGGTTACCCTGAGTCAGCGTCAACTCAACAGTAATTGGTTTTAATTTAGCTAGAGCCTAACTTATAACCATGGTGTCCATGGGAAGTGGTGGTTAGATTAGAAGTTGGAATCAGCCTTTGGGAAGACTTTCTAAGCCAGTAGAGGTTTCTAAGCAGAGGAGACAAAGCCGTATTAGAGGTGTTCTGAAGGAAAATTAGTAGGTTAGGTCTTGTATGGCCTGGAACAAAAGAGATCCCAGAGAGATAAGAAATAGTGGCGAGTTATTCGCTGTTGTCCCAGCAGTTAGTAATGGACACTAACCCTCCACCCATTTCATTGAACCTCATGTTGTTGTTGGTTGCCGTCAAATTGGCTCCAACTCATGGCGACCTGTGTATAATAGAATGAAATGTTGCCTGCTCCTGTGTTATCTTCATGATTGCTGGTTCATGCTGACCTCATTGACTCTTTTCCTACATTTGATTCCCTTAGTCAACTGTAAGTCTCCCGGGGAGGGCGGGGCAGGAATAGGCCTTTCTCATTCCTTGATACTTCCTCAGCACTCAGCACAGAACCTGATGTAGAGATGTTCAGTGACAGATTATTTGTGAATGAATGAATTAGGAAGAGAAAGAAACAGCTGGGTAAAGAGAGATTGCCAAGGGGAATATTGGAGAACTGACAGGGCCTTTTGAGTATGAGATAGGAGACCCTCAAGGAGCAGGAGTTATATATGGGGATGATTCAGGATTTCCATTCTGAATGCCTGGGGAAATGGTGGCACCCCTGAGACAGAGGGACATCCTAAGCTCTTACCTTACCAGTCGCTAGTAGGTTATTGTGATAAGATAAAGAAAACAAAACATAATTTTGATGGATTTATTTTGAAAAAGTCTTTTTTCAAAAAGGCAATAAAGACGCCACTTATATAGCTAAAACAATTTATTTTAATTTTATGTGTTTATTTAGATTAAAAATATTGAGTATTTTCCCTTTAGCCTTTTCCAGTTACTAATGAATATATCTTCCAAAAGTCACATGGGAAATGCTGATAAACTGCTTGTGTTCCTATTGATCATGGAATGGGCTTATCTCTTTTAGAGAACAAAACTAAGATCTTTGATAAAGCCTTTGTTCCATATTGACACAAGCTTCTTAGAATGAGTTTGTTTTTTTGGGTTGGGAGGTTGTGCATGTTTTGTTTCTTTTGTTGGAAAAATACAACTTGTAATTATTAAACAGCAGGTGTTATTGGAAGACTCATTTAAGAAGCATAGATTAAACTGCTTAGCAATGTCGAGGTCTAGTCTTGTTTGAGTATTTAAGTTGAGCCTTGCATAGAGGAGGTAGGAGGGAAGCAAGTCCTGCTCTTCTCTTTAATTCTTCTGAGATGACATCTTCTGGTATCTTCTGCATAAACTGGAAACCTAACCAAAAGGTCGGCAGTTCAAATGCACCAGGTGCTTCTTGGAAATTCTGTGGGGCAGTTAGTTCTACGCTGTCATATAGGGTCGCTAGGAGTCGGAATCGACTTGAAGGCAATGGGTTTGGTTTCGGATTGGTTCTGCATAAACTGGCAGTGCAAATACGGACTGTGGAGGAGATAGGATTTTTTGTTTAAGGCTGATAACCTTAAGGTTGTCCTTGATTTAACTATTTTATCCCTATTTTTAGACTACTCCTCGCATAGTGTACCCCAAAATAAAGCTTACTTCCTCACAGGGAGTCATCTTCAGCAGAGCTTCTTAAAGTAGACCATTTATTGCAGAATCTGTCATTGGCACAACCACAAGCGAATTGTCATTGTCACTTCGCTTGTTGAAAGAGGCAAAGCATCCGCCGACCCTAAATTCATGCTTTTGTCCCTGTCCCTTGTCTCGTCCTCAACTTCTCCCATCCCTCCACATTGAATGGAAGGTGACATGATGTCTTTTCAGTCATTCAAATCCAATAACTTTTAATCTGAAGGTTAAGTAGTGAGATATAAACTAAGAGATGATAATATCAATTTTATGTTCACTGAAGGGCACAATATACCTCTTCCTAGTAGGGGGAAAATTGTGCGTATAATGTCTTTTGGTTCTCAGCAGCAGAGCCGTGCCTCTCAGAGTCAAAGGAAGAGGGAGTTTTGGAAAAATTTAATAAAATAAGGTGTGACATCCTAAAGAGTGGCTTTTTATTATTATAATTATTAAGTATTAATTTTTCAAGGCTGCACTATAAGAAGTAGTTCCATTTTTATAGCCTCGTGTATTGACTGTTGTTATCCTCTCTGCGAACTCAACAACCTTTCACAAGGTTAAAACCTGGGAGAGAATGATATAATGTTCCTTCTTTCCTGACTATTTTTGGTCCTAATGTGTATGATAAGTAATACTCTGATAATATGGCTTACCTTGCCTCATTTTTTTTCTCCTTCTGGTGATAGTTCCATTTCAACTTATTGGGAATTCGGCAGCCAAAGGTGCGAAATGAAAATGCCTTTACAATGTGCATTTTTATTATGATATTCTGATTTTCTCATTAGATTTATACTTGTCTTACAAACAGCAAGTTTTGTGCTACGTATTAAATGTATATATATCATGTGTATGTATGTATAGGTTTACCACGCCATTCTTTTTTTCAGAGGGCAGAAGTATCATGCATGATGTAAGATGCGATATTCACAATTATAATTGTCAAAATCGTAAATGTCAGCCATTCATTTAATACCTTCATTGGGTGGTTCTAGCTGCAAAGCACTGTGTTAAATAAGCCTGAAGACTAATTAGACCAGATTGGTAAACTATGACCCATAGGCCAAATTCAGCCTGCCTCTTGTATTTGTAAGTGAACTTTTATTGGAACACTGCTACACCCATTGATTAACTATTGGCTATGGCTAGTTTGGAAACTCTGGTAGCGTAGTGGTTAAGTGCTATGGCTGCTAACCAACAGGTTGGCTGTTCGAATCCACCAGGTGTTCCTTGGAAACTCTTTGGGGCAGTTCTACTCTGTTCTGTAGGGTTGCTGTGAGTCGGAATTGACTGGATGGCAGTGGGTTTGGTTTTGGTGGTTTATGGCTGCTTTAGTGCTACAATAGCAGAGTTGAATAGTTGGAACAGATTGTATGGCTCACAAACCCTAAAACAGTTTACCGTCTGGCCCGTTACTGACAAAGTGTGTCCCTCCCTGGAATTGTGAATGTGGCAGTATTTGCTTTCCAGGAACTTCTGCTCTTATTTTATAGTGATAAAATTGTGGTGCCATCCCTTATTCCTTTTGAAACTATCCCTTAAAAAAAAAAGTTCACACTTTAAAACTTTGTTTTGCAGTTTCTGGAGTGGTAAATTACCTGGTAGGAGCCATCATGCCTGCAGAGTTTCTTTCAATCACTTAACTGACAAGCATCCTACAAATTAAAAGTTTTGACATCATTAGTGGTTCAGAGAATCATCTACCAGCCTACTAAGGGAAAGGAGGTTGCATTCACTAAGTGAGTCACTCAGAGAGTGAAGGTCCTAGGCTATGATGGCTCCCTTACCAAAGAACATTAACTTAAAAAGTCAGCGTATCTTATGTTCATAGCCCCGTGGTCAGTTAGAAGATACAAAGAAATATTATCCTTGGTCTCCCTGCATTCACAGAATTCACAATCTAATCAGAATGGGACAAGATAGAAGCATATGCATTAACTGTCAATAAAAATTTAAAAGCAGATGAAGATAAGCTGTAGAAGAGATGCCTATGACTAATTGATAGATGAGTGATTTAGGCAACAAGTCACCCAGAGAGGAAAAATTTATGTGTGTCTGTGTTGGTGGGATTTTTGAAGACTTTGGTAAAATTAAGGAAACAATAACTCCGGGTATGCACACCTGCTGATTTATTTTAACCCTTTCAATCAGAAGATAAAGGATAGGAAGTGTACACTGAGCTAAATGGGTTTTGATTATGACTCAGATATTAAATGCCCAAGAGCTGTGTCCTTGATATTTTGTCATTCGTAATTTTGAGATGAGCAAGGTTGGATTTGTACCGTGGAGGGACTGGAGGCGTACAGTGAGGAGAGGTCTTTTAATGCAGGACCCCAGCATCTGAGCTTATAGTCTCCAGGAAATGGTCCGGGGCCTATCTGTTTACACAGGCCATTGCCTAAGTTGAGTGTATGATTTCCAGAGATTAGATGTGGCTTGACAAGTCTGGTTATTTGGTTGGTGGTGACAGTATTTCACATACTTTTTACAGAATTTTACCTAATTCGCCTCTATTATATGGCTAGAACAACTGAAACCATAATGCCCAATTTCAGAATAATTGTACAATTTGAAGACATTTGCTAAATTCAGTTATTTATAAACTGACAGCATTTCCTAGGAGATGACATGGGTCTTGTATTTTCTCCCTTTCAGCCTTCTTTCCTTTCTTCCTTTCTTATTTTGGTCTGATTTTAACTTTCTTATCAGATGGCATATCGTTGTATCTCACAGTTAGTGGAAGTCTGTCCAGTCTTCTGTGGTAGGTGGGTTTCTCTGGCATAGACCATATTTTTGATATCATCATTTTTATATTTTGCAGGCTCATCTTCCCTCCTTTGTGAATCTGATAAAATTCTAGCTTCTTTTGCTATGAAAGATGTGTCCGTGTGTGTTGTGTACTTTTGCAGTTACAATTTCACAGGCCTCATGTTCCTAGCCCCCAATAAAAAAATTACACAGTCCATACTTCTGCATGTTATATTTACTAGCGATGTTTTGTTGAATGGTTTTAGATTTTTCTATGTTTAATTATTGTTAAGTATAATTTTTTTTTTTTTTTTTTATATTAGTTACCTGTCCTTAATTTGGAAAAGGTTTCCTCTTTGGGTTCTAAATGCTTACCAATGTGTCCTTGGAATTCCTTCCCAAATATTTTAAATATAGTGTCAATTCCAGCTCTGTAGGAAATTCTGGAAAGTAAGATCATATAATGCAATCTGTACAGGTTCCAGAAGGCATTTTATATGCCTATTCAAATGCAAATACCAGATTTCCACACTCTTGAACTCTTCTAATTAAAGAACTCTGTAAACTAGCTGGTAGATCTTTGACTAATTCAGCAAACATTACAATAAGTGATACAGCACTCTCTTTGGTTGCTGATGGGAGTATAAATTTGTGCAACCCATTCTGGAAGCAGTTTGGCGTTGAGTATCGAGGGGCTTAAAACAATCACACCCTTTGATTCAAGAATGACACTGATACTGAGAGGCTGTTTAGCACTGAGCAGTGGTTCTCACACTTTCATGTGTTTCAGAATCCTCTGCTTCTTAAAACACAGACTGCTGGACCCACTCCCAAAGTTCTATATTCCATAGATGAAGGGTGGGGCCCCCAGATTTGTGTTTCTGACACATTATGTGCTGCTGATGGATAGGAGGACCACACCCCGAGAACCACTGGCAGAAAGATTAAAAGCATAGACTGTGGGGCCAGCTTCTTCAGGCCTAAGTCATGGCTCAGCCACTTACTATTTGGGTGAAAGTGTGTAAATCAGTTGTGCCAGTTTCCACATCTGTCAAATGGGGATAATACCAGAAATTTAATGTTGTTAGTATAACATAAAATGCCTAGTATTGTGCTGCACATAGTAAATGGTCTATAAACAGTGGCTGTTGTTGGTCTTTATCATCACTGTCGTCGTTATCATCACTGCTAGGAATTTAACCTGGAGAAATCATGGGAGGTAGACAGAAAGGTTTCTACCTAAAGATGTTCCTTCTGGTGTTATTTATAATATGAAAATTTTAAAGACCCTAATTTCTGACGTTAGAAGAATGGTTAAATGATTGCATGTAAATTTGATGTAATTTTATGTACCTATTAAGAATCACACTCACGTAGAATATTTAATAACTTAAAAGTTGTCGTAATGTAATGATTGGTAGTAAAACAAACCTGAAAACACCTGCAACAAAATGTTATCAATGATTTTCTCTGTCTGTTAGTGGGATACTTTACACTTTTCAATACTTTTCAAAATTTCTACAGTGAAATCTATTGCTTTTAAAATTAAAAGTTATTTTTAATGTAATTCACATTCACATGGTTTGAAAACTTTTATGAGATGCATGTAAATGGCAGAGAATACTTGCTCCTTGGGCAATATGTACCCGTTGCTGTTGAGTCAATTCCAACTCATAGCAAGCCTATAGGACAGAGTAGACCTGCCCCATAGAGTTTCCAAGGAGCCCCTGGTGGATTCCAACCGCCAGCCTCTTGGTTAGCAGACGTAGCTCTTAATGGCTACGCCACCAGGGTTTCCTGAGCAGTATATAGATATAGGTATATATAGATAGGAAACCCTGGTGGAGTAGTGGTTAAGTGTTACAGCTGCTAACCAAAGCATCGGCAGTTCGAATCCGCCAGGCACTCCTTGGAAACTCTATGGGGTAGTTCTACTCTGTCCTATAGGGTCGCTATGAGTCGGAATCAACTCGACAGCACTGGGTTTGGTTTTTGGTTTTATATATAGATATGCTTGTTTGGTCTTAATTTTTTGCGCAGGAATCAAGGAAGAGAATTGGTATAAGATTTTCTTCTATATATCTTTAAAATTTCAGCTACCACTTGTTTGCTACATAGTGCTATCTCTTCAGGTAGCTTTTCTGACTTTTTGTGCCTTGGGGACTTCATCACATGTACAGTATTTCACAATCATATACAGATATACTTTCTTACCCAGTGTAAGTTTTAGCCAGAGGCTGACTTTACTGCCATGGGGAGCTGGAAAAGGCAGGAGGAATGTTTTATTAGAGACATTTTCAAGTCCCGCTGATGAGGGACTTTAAATCCCACTTCCAGCACTTACTCACTGAGTGAAGTTGGGCAAGTTACGCTATCTCTCTGAGCCTTGCTTTTCTCATCTGTAAAATGGGGCAATACAGATAACTTCGTGAGATGGTTGATATGATGAGTACATTAAGTAATACAAGTAAAGACCTTTGTGCAGTACTTCTTGTTGTTAATTGCTGTCGAGTCAGCTCTGACTCATGTCGACCTCATGTGCAGAGTAGAACTGCTTCATAGTGTTTCCAAGGCTGTGATATTTTGGAAGCAGATTACCAGGCCTCTGGGTGGGTTTGAACCACTAAGCTTTCGGCTAGTAGTTAAGCGCTTAACTGTTTGTGCACGCAGGGACTCCTTTTAGAAAGTACTCAGCATCTCTTGAGAATGGGAAAAGGCCATGGCTGAAGTCTTAGGGACTCAATGTGGAGGCCAATAGGGATACTAGTTATTTATTGAGGTCTTCTATTCTCTTGCCTACTGCTGCACTTCATATTCACAGCCAGTCACCTTAGGGCATTGTAGACATTCATGGCAGAGACCTCCAAGGAGAACCCTCCTCAATGGATTTAGGAATTCTTGTGTCTTGCGGCATCGAGGTGATTAATGGAAAGAAACAGGAAATCGTCCTTGACAGTCATACTCTTCATTTGGAAACTGACCTCTACATGAAGACTATAGGGAACGTCTTCTCGTAGCCAATTAGTGCCCCAATTTACCATTTTAGAAAAGAAAACATAAATCCTTATAAATACAGAATTTCTCCTCTATACCTCCTAGCAGCATTACTGATAGGGCCCCACACACAAATGTTTTAAATTTAGAGGCAGAGTTAAGGACACAGTTTGCTTCCAGAATCTGAATTGAATCAGGGTTTTATTTCAGATAAAATCTTCGGGGCTCATAACTTAAAAAACACAACTTTTACTGGCATTACGCAATTTGCCATGGGTCATTTAGCAAAATTTTTGTATATGTAAGCCCAGGTTCTTCTTTAAAAAAAATAAGGGGGAGTGGGTGGGTAGAGAGAAGGGATTGGATTTTGCTAAAATCCAGGTGGTGTTTCAGTTTATATTTAATTTTAATTGGAAATCAAATACAGGCAAGGGAGAAAAAAAAAAATCTACCATGTTTTCTTCACTAAGAGTATCCATTGGGGAGGGGAGGGACATTGCCAGCCAAAATTTAAGAAGCAGTTTTTTTATTGGCATGTCTTTTTTTTTTTTTTTCCTGGCTAAATTCTTGTGCCTGTGATTTTTTTTTTAAGCATCTAAGTTTTTGCACATGGCAGGGATTACTGTGTCTCAATGCTCCTTGCTCTCTTCCCTTTGTACTTTCCATGGGATTAGTACCTAGAACCAGGACAGCAAATTGCCTACTAGGCAGTTTTACTCTGTCCTAAAGGGTTGCTATGAGTCCGAACCTAACTTGACGGCAACAGGTTTGGTTTTTTTTTGGTTTGACACATAGCCAATAACTTCCGTAAGTGTTGTCTGGTGACTTGCCTGTTTTAGGGTTCATTCTGAGATAATATCTGCTGGTTGTGGCTCATCTTAATTTTTGGAAGGCTGGGGAAGTTTTTAAAGAATTAAGAACAGAAAAATAAATTTTCGTTTGTTTCTTAGCCAGAATTTTAGAAGGTCCACCAATTTGTGCGTATAACTAGCCATAGGTGCGTTTTCTGAACCTTCCATAAAATATTGGCAGAGAGACTATGGCACAGTTAGGGAAGGATTGCTAAGCGTGCTGAAAGAGGTGCAAAACAGGCGTTTACTAGGACCTACAAAGTACCCCATTCGCCAAAGCCCAGAGTGAAACCCCCAAGTGTTCACTCTGTGTGAGGCTTGGGTGTAAATTCACGTTTTCAGTTGAAAATTGATCAAATAATTTTGAATTTTCTACTGTACAGTTACTCATTTATAGCAGAAAAGTTAAAAAGATGCAAGTATGAAAACAAGCAGGGAAGAAAGAAACTACTGCTTATAAATCTGTCTTCAGTGATACCAATTGTGTGCACACACATTATGGGCCATATTTTTTAACTTTTTTTTTTTTTTAAATATCATACCTTCACATTTTTACATACTCCTATCCCTGGTGGCACAGTGGTTAAGAGCTATGGCCGCTAACAGGAAGGTTAGCAGTACGAATCCACCAGCTGCTCCTTGGAAACCCTATTGGGGCAGTTTTGCTCTGTCCTGTAGGGTCACTAGGAGTCTGAACAGACTCCACAGCAATGGGCTTTTTAAAATCCCTATTATAGCACTTTGTGGATGAAATAATTTGTTTACCCATCAGTGATGATGTTTATCAACCAGTAGAGTTTGTTAGGGTTAATTCTCTTAGAAGATGATACACTTTTTCCATTTTAATATTTTGTGTTTGTGTTTTTTTTGTTGTTGTTGTTTAGGAGAGAAATTTGTATTCTTCAGACTTCATAGATTTTGGCCTAATTACTGCTGTTTTCGTAACTGTCCATCTGCAACCTCCCCTCAACCCCAACTCTGCCTGATAATTAAATATTTAGGCACAATTCTTGAAAATTATTTTTCAGAGGAAACATTCAACACAGCGTGGTGATAGAGAAGTCATCCCACGTCCAATAAACTAATACATTTCTTCTTTTTATGGGAAATCCTAAGCATCCCTATTGACAAAGCTTTACAGGTTACTAGTACTAGTACTAGGAATCATGGTAGAAGTAGTAGTAATACCAGTAGCAAAGTTTATTGAATGCTTTCTCTCTCCCAGACTATGTGCTCAGTACTCCACAGGAGTTGGTGCAGTTCATTCTCACCAACGTTGATGGGTTAAGTATTCTTACACTTCCCATTCTCATTCTACACTGGTAGAAACTGAGCCACACACAGCTTGCAACTTACCCATCACATAAGGTCACACTGTTAGTCCGTGGAAAAAGCCAGATTATGCTCACATCTGCCCACCTCCAGAACCTGGACTCTTCAGTCCTCTCTCCCTGTGAGTGTGGTGGTGGTGGTCACTTCATCCCCCCAAGGATTCCTTCTATTTCATTTACCTTCCTTTCCCATAGTGAGTATCCTAAAATATTTTCTCATTCAGAACGCCTCCATTTCAACTCGCCTTTTCTTGCTGAGTCCAGAAAGAAAATACCAGATATTCCCACAGACTTTCCACTTCCACCCTTTCCTATTTTCAGATTAAGCCCTTATTTTTAGCAAATGCACCCAAATTTACCCTGAAGCAACTGTGCCTCACAGTCTGGGTTTGCTTCTTCTCATTTCAAAGGGGACATTCTGCTTCGCACCTGTTGTCCTGCATACATCTTATGGAAAGCCACGCCTGGCACACCCAGGCAGAAATAGGCTTAATTTCTTCTGTTTCTAAAACACTTTCATGGAAGGCCTTTGATTTATTCCAGAAATGGTAGAAATTCCACAGTGCACTGCAGACAGCATTAGGGTTCTGACATGGTCCAAACCATACCTCCAATCCAAAAAAAAAAAAAAAACTTTTCTTTCGAATGCTGTCCCCTGAACTAGTCAGGCGGATGGAAGTGTTGGCTTTTAAGAAATGAGGAATCAGGGTGTATTAATAAGGCTACGTGTACTAAGCTGCAAGCGGTGGTAGTTGCAATAGATATTTTATAGACAACTTGAAAGCAGTCATACTGGGTTTGACAAGTTCCCCTTTTATTGCTCTCATGTTTGGGTACATGGAACCAGAAGAAACTTTCTCCAGGTGCCCCACGCAGCTGTCACAGACTGACAGAACTGGGGAAATACCTTCTGTGTTTTCTTAGTATTATGTAACAGGCTTGAACCTTTTTCCCAACCAACAAAAATGTGTTTGGTTAAAATATCTCTGGTACCTTGTGTTTCTTGAGGAAGTTACTCACCCAGCTTCCCTGATTAATGAGTTCGTCCTTTGGAAGATGCTATAGTTATTTTAAGGAGCCCTGATGGCTCAGTGGTTAAAGCGATCGACTGCTAACTGAAAGGATGGCCTTTGAAACCACCAGCCTCTCTGAGGAAGAAAGATGTGGCAGTCTGCTTCCGTAGAAATTTATAGCCTTGGAAACCCTATGGGGTTACTATGAGTTGGAATTGACTCAGTGGCAGTCGGTTTGTGTGTTTTGTTTTCTTTTAATGGTTATTTTCTTTGTTTTAATATCTTAGGAGAGTGGCTTATTTTCCTGTAAGAGTGATTAGCTCTGTTTACAAACTGTCCTTTGCTTCCCCAGAGTGATTTTGTGTTTTAATGTTTCTATGGCTCACCTGCGACACCATTCTAGTCAACAAAGAACAATCGCTTAGCGCAATAAATAAAAGATAGTACTCACCAAGGCTGTCTGGTAGAACTTAGGGTGGGAATTTTAAAGATTCATAACCTACAAGTCAAACGATGTACATTTCCCCAGCAGCACAAGCGTATGTTTGTTTCCTGTTTGGGAAATAGTCTTAACTGTCATGGCTTGTTTTGCAAAGTCGGCCGATTACGCCAAGTCCTCCCTTGCCTATTAAGTTGGCCAACGTGTTAGTTGGTCACCGTTCTGGAACAGCACCAGAGCCCAAATAGCAGGCTCCAGAGGGTCAGTGTTAGTCTATCTTTATCCTTCTCTCACTTTTGAAAATAAGCTGATAGGTCTGCTTTTGGCAAAAACAGGGGAGCAGGCTGAAAAGCAGTTGTATTCGAAGAAAAGTCATAATTTCAAAAATTACCATTTTGGGCTGCTGTTTGACAGGCAGGGAACCTTGGTTCCTCGAAGGCGTCCCTGTGGCCACATCCATGTTGTTATTGCAAAAAAGAGATACACGTGGAGGACTGATGAAGAAAATCAAGTTATTTCACTTTCTAATGCAAGTTAAAGTAGTGGCACATTTCTGGGTTACTTCAGAGTTTGAGCCTCAAGGTACTTTGAAAGTCCAAAGGGGGTCCCACTTCTCCCCAGTCTTCTTGTGGCTCCCAGCTCCTGTCCAGAAGGTTTTGTTGACCCTTAATGATCTAACAACTCTCTGCTAGGTTTAAATAGGTGTTTCCTCTAAACCTAGTTGTTAGTGCTGAGACTCTTCTAGAATCATACCCCCTGTAGGAACTGATAAAAGTAACTTTATTTTGTCCCTTTAACACGCATTTATCTACTCCAACTAGATTGCATCTGCAGCCTCCTGTATCCTCAGTTTTCCTTCCTTGCTTGACTCCCCAGGTATATAGGTGTGTGTGTGTGTATTCATTTTTCTCCGTTTTCTTGCTCTGTAGAGTCATAGAATTTTTAAAATTCCTTAGATGGTCTAGTCCAGCCTCACATTTTATGGATGAAGAAACTAAGCTCAGACAAAATAAAGGCTTTGTCCTTTGATTTGCTTTTGCATGGACGATCTTGATGTGTTTAGAAACAGTCTTTTGGGGTATGATGGGGACTCTTCCATGACCTGTCAGCATAGATGAAATCAGAAGCTTAATTCCCGTGGTTACCACCACCACAAAGAACAACATGTGGTACACAGGGTCTGCCTGTGTGACAGAGTGTATACATGTACATTTGTTTTTAAATTTTATTATCAATTATTGGGGAGTCGTTATTTTTATCGGCTGTTACCTTTCTGAGGGGCATTGGTGGTTTGGTGTGTGTTGCTGTGATGCTGAACAGGTTTCCACAGAGCTTCCAGACTAAGGTGAACTAGGAAGAAAAGCCTGGAGATCTCCTTCCAAAAATCAGCCACCAAAAATCCTGTGGATCACAATGGATCATGGGGATGGTGCAAGACGAGACAGCATTTCATTCCGTTGTCCACGGGGTCACCATGTGTTACAGGCCAACCCAACAGCAGCTAACAGCAACAACAAAAACAGTTCTAAATCAGAGATCAGCCAACTTTTTTCTGTAAAGTGCTAGATAGTAAATATTTTTTACTTCACAGGCTATGCTATCTTTGTCACAAACACTGCGTGAAAGCAGCTTTAGACAGTACATATATATGGGCGTGGTTTTTTTGTGTGTGTGTGTGTTGTGATGAAACTTTATTTATAAAAGCAGCCGCTGGATTGAGCCTTCAGGCAGGAGTTTGCGGACCCTATTCTAGAGTTCGCATAGATGGTAGTTCAAGGAAATTGTTTCTGTATAGCAGGTGGTGAAGTTCCCCCACCAGCCTCCCCATACCTTAAGATTAATTGCTTTTTTTTTTTTTAAGGAACGCTTCTCAGCTCCAATCCTTCCCACCATGGTTTGTTGCCCAAGTCCAATTTCTTAGTCTCACTCACTGCGGTTATTCTGGTGATTGCAAGCCCACATTTTCTTGAGGGCTGTTGGGAAAGAAACAGACTTCCCAGAATGTGCTAGCAGTCCCTTGTGAGATGACTTAAACCCTCATGTCCGCATCTCATTGTTATCAGACTTGCCAGAGGTAACCTCTGTAATTCCTTCCTAGACATTCATAGTCGGCATGACTGGCCTATTAGCAGTCCCCTCTTCCCGTTTTGAAATCTCGTTTCACTGGATTTCCAAGCGGAATGTGGAGCATCTAAACTTTGGGCTAGGTCTGATTCTTCTCCTGTGTGTGATGTATAGTTTTACTCATAGGATAACAGCCAGTACCTTGCATCAAGAGATCATGCTAGCTCTTGTATACTTTCAGTGTTTTTATACAGGGCAAGAGCTAAGGAAAAACAAAAATCTTTTTTTTTTTTTTTTTGAGGCATTTCTGTCCTAGAAACTTAGTAAACGAAATCAGTCTATTTGGGTAATGGTGGTGAAGAGAAGAGAGGATGGTGATTTTCGGGTTGAAAGAGAATGAAGCTGAAATGTTTTCCTAGCTTCTTAGTCCTTATCAGACAGAGTCAATTTTTCAGAAATTTTTAAGGATATTGACTCAGTGTTCTTAGGCAATAGATGAGAAACCCCTTCTGTGGTAGAAGAAAAAAAATATCTGATCCCTGGACCCAAACAAAAAAAGAAGTAATCTCTCAAGTTTGCAAAATGCAACCAAAAACCAAACCAGTTGCTGTTAAGTTGATCCCGACTGATGGTGACCCGTGTGTGTCAGAGTAGAACTATGCTCCACAGGGTGTTCAGGGGCTGACTTTTTCCAAGGCACCTCTGGGTGGACTCAAACCACCAACCTTTTGGTTAGCAGCTGAGTGCGTTTACCACTTGGCACCGCTCAGGGACTCCTTGCAGAATGCAGGGGCTCTCTGCAGATACGGTCCAGGAA
Source organism: Elephas maximus indicus (assembly GCF_024166365.1). Lineage (NCBI taxonomy): Eukaryota > Metazoa > Chordata > Mammalia > Proboscidea > Elephantidae > Elephas > Elephas maximus. Next base: position 18,406,697 of record NC_064838.1, on the reverse strand, counting down.
GGTTGATGTGTGGGGATCAGCCACTGGGGTTTGCATCTTCCTGCTGTAAGTCACCCCGTGATTTCATGCAAGTCACCAACTCTTGGAGCCTCTGGAAACTCCGTAGCTCATTTCTAAGGTTCTTTTGCCTCTGAAATTGTGTACCGTTTCTTCTCTCATTAGTTCTTGATTAAATGTGAAATCAGGCTGTTTTAGGTATTTGGTGTTTCAGTGATTTTTTTGAAAGCATACCAAAAAAAAAAAAAACCACAAACCACTTGCTGTCGAAAAGCATGGTACCTAGCAAATCACTAATTGGTACTCCAGCCTTGTAAGAAATGAAGTTCCCAACAAGAAGATCCTAAAAAATACCAGCAGCGAATCAAAAAGGAAGGAAATAAGAAAGAATTTCTCCTTTCATACACAGGACCAGCTCAACAAAGTGGAATACATGACTCATGGTGAACAAACGTGCCACCACCTTCTAGCTCTGTGAGCTTACGACACAGTCACGTTGCCTCAGTTTCTTCATCTGTAAGATAAGGTTAACAATAACTGCCCTATGCACCTCAGAGGGGTGTTAGAGGAAGCAAATGAGCCATTGTAGGTCAGAATGCTTGGTAAGCAATGAAACACTACATAAATGTAACCTGTCGCCGTTATTGAGATGTAGTGTTAGTTTGCCTTCCGTTCTTTCAAGCCCTCCTCCAAAAAAATTCATTGCTGTCAAGTCAGTTCCAACTCATAGCGACCCTATAGGACAGCGTAAAACTGCCCCATAGGGTTCTTAGGGCTGTAAATGTTTACAGAAGCAGACTGCCACAATTTTTCCTGCTGAGCGGCTAGTGGGCTCGAACCACCAACCTTTTGGTTGGGAGCTGAGTGCTTCAACCACAGTGCCACCAGGGCTCCTTTTGTAACCCTCATACATTCCCAAACCTGATGGATTCCTGGGGCCGCTTGCCTCCTGACCGGGGTGGGGTTTGGCCCCAGGAGTTGCCATTTAGTACTTCTGCATATAACCAGCAGGATTACAAGGGGCATATATACGTTTTCCCAAGGTTTTGATTTTTATATCCTTATTTTTTTCTTTAGAGTATTAGCAACTTTCATTATTAAAGTGTAAAGCATAGCCATGTGTATTTTATTTTATCTTAAAAAACAAAAAAATAGAGGACTAACCTAGGGCTTTCTGAAAACAAAAGCAAGGCTGTCCATGACTGAGCAAAGGGGGGCTAAGGGAGATTTGGCAGGAAGAATAACGGGTCGGGTTGTTACTTATCGAAGGAATATTTGCTGTTGGCCTTAGTATAATAATGTTAATGAGATTATTAGATGGGGGAGATTTTCAATAAATAATTGATAAGGATTAGAAAGTGCCTTTTCTGCAAATAAACTTGAGAATAATTAATATTCATGGACTCTGTTTGTCAACAGAAATATGTAAATGCAGAGCCAGGTCCCACTGCCATACAGTTGTCCTGAAGGACATCTGTAAGATAAGGGTTAAAGAGGGACCAAAGCTGGGTGCGGAGACTCGGCCCCAGCCCTCCCCTCCACCCCCCACCCCCCGCCGTCTCAGTTGTGTCAATACAACTTTTCACATCTCTGCATATACATTTTCCAGTCTCTGTCTCCCTCTGAAAGAAAACCCTGAAATTCCTGTTTCTAATAGATTGTTGGTTGCAAGGTATAAAGGACAGAAGGAGGTAAGAGAGAAGGCAACTTGCTAATGCAAAAGCAGTGTACTGAAAGTCACTTTTATTTCTTATTTATAATCTACACGCACAGTCTGGATAATAGATGACACTGCTCATTCAGTACTTTAACTTCAAAGCTGAGCGAAGGCATGGATGACAGAGCCGCGAGCGAGAATACAAAGGTACTAACAACAAGAGGGAAAATGCCTGTTTACGGGATTGCATTTGTTAGCACGCTGTCTTCAGATATTGTTCCCTGAGGAGTAGCGAGAATCTGTGTGGCGCGAACAATGATTTAACATCTGAAAATGGTACTTAAAGAGTTTCTGTCTGGTAGTAATGTGATGAAGGCTTCTGAAGGGAACCTGGGGACTTCATTTCTTCTATTTATCTATATGTCTCTCTGGTTTTAGTCAGCGGTAATTGCATATTTAACCCCTCAAATAGCTTTAACCCTCGTGGTGCCAACTTTTTTTTTTTTTACCCTGTACGAGCTGTGGTTTCATCCCAGCAAAGGCAAGACTTGGGAATTCCCTGGCCAAAAATTATTTAAACTTTAAAAAAGTATGCGTGTGCGTGTATGTCTATATAGACACATAGATGAAAAGAAGTTACGAGAACATTTAAGGGTTGAATTTAGATAAAGAAGCATGCCCTATCTTCAGTTAAAATACCAATATTAAGAAGAATGAAAACAAAGAAGAAGAAAAGAATGACAAAAACAATCCTCTTTATTTCCAGTGTGCAGTGGCTTTTTTTTTTTAGTGGCTTTTAGCTGAGAGAGAGAATGGAAGATGCCCTGGAAGGAAGTTGTAGAAGGACTGGAAATCAAGAATAGAAATTTGCTGCTTGCCCCAGCAATATGGTGTTCTCAATTAGTAGTCGTTCTGGGAGGCCTGCTTAACAGCTTATGGGAAACAAATATTAACACAAATTGTATAATTACCTCAAAATCCCAGATTCCTCAAAGATGTAAAATGGTTTTCCGCTAAGAATATGCGAGCAATAAAACATCCTATAGTCAAAAGAAGCGCACTCCAAGGAAAGCCATGAGACTGGATTGGAGCGACTTTCACAGTTTATTTTCATGGTATTTAAATTATGATACCAGTGGGTATTTTTAATTAGTGTGCACTTGTCTACTACATAAGCCATGTTGGCAAATTTGAGTCATTCATACAGTAGTTGCTGTAAAAGAGGCCAGCGCAGCCTGTAGGAATGAAAATTAAAAGTTTCTGCAAGCTGTTGTCGACATGACCATATCTCATTAACTTTAAAAATGGAGATTATTTGCCTGAGAGCTTGATTTGACTAGCAGTAATCAAATATTAGGCTCGTTGGAGGGAGGGGTGGGAGGAGCGTCGCTGTTGTGATATATACCACAAAGTGTTTTGCAGTTCACTTTAAATAGCAGTATAAGATTTTTGTTTTGACAAAAGGAATAGGAAAGAGAAACAGAGACATATGGCCTCGAAAGTATTATTAGGGGAGTTTTATTTTAGATGAAGACTCATTATTTACTAAGTTTGCTGCAGATAAATACGATTGTGCTGATTACCAATTCTTCTCTCATTAAGGAGGCATAATTAATTATCTGGAGTAGCTTCCCCTCCTTGATCAAACTTTAAGCATTGGAAGGAGGGCTGATCTCATGATTATCTTGTCTTTCGTCAGCTGTTAAATTGGCATGAACCTGAAATTTGTACATTGTTTCATCTTATTGTTTTAACTAAGTTATGATGAAGGGGTTGCAAAATTGTGCGTAAAATGAAGCGAAATAGAAAAGTCCCCTTCTGATCTCGTCTACTCTTTAAATAGCTTGTTATTTGAATTAAGGAGCTGAGTAAAAAAAATCTTTTTGCCAGTAATGAAAGAGCCTGATGATCCTGAAATATGGTGTAGTCTCATTTTCCGTCTTGTTTTATATACGTTCACGTGCACAAAGGAGCATTCGTAATGCATAAGTGTAAACGGTAAAATGAAGGTGTATTTTCGGGCGGGGGGGAAGGGAAAGAAAAAAGGTGTAGTTAAACAAAAGGCAGAAGATAAAGTCTTACACCTTTTTATGCCTTTGAACTGAGACCATGTTCTGCATTTTACTAGAGGAACATGAGGCTAGAATGTAAGTAACTGGTTTTTGCATTAGGTTCTCCCTGGAGGTAGCAGAAAAATATCATGTCCCTGCATGAAATGCGAATGTGAAATCTACCAGAAAGAAATATTTATGACCATTTTATGCTTGATTAGACTTGGATGACATCTGTTAGAAGACAGGGACTGGACAAAGAGGGAGACGCTTGGGGGCAAATGTTAACGGAGTTGTTTAGATGACGCTAGGGCAAAGGCGTCCATTTACTGCCAGGCAAAATACAGGAATTGTGTTAGCAAGAGTGCAGCTGACAAGCCTCCACTGTGAGGATGCAGACACTTTAAAGGGACCCGATGAAGTAGCCAAATACAGCTGTTGCTAATCACTGCTCGGCCTCAATTTATGAGCAGGTATCTAGACTAAGGAGTCCTTGGGTGGCGCCAATGGCTAAGTGGTCGACTACTAGCTGAAAAGTTGGAGGTTCAAAGCCACCCAGAGGTACCTCGGAAGAAAAGCCTGGCGATCTACTTCCAAAAGGTCACAGCCATTGAAAGCCCTTTGGAGCAGTTCTACTCTGTACGCATGGGGTCACCCTGAGTCAGAATCAACTCAACAGCGACTGACTATAACCGTAGCTACCTAGGCTAACCCCTGATCTGGTAACTTCCAGGGAGCTGATACCTTAATAAAGTTACATAAATATGACTGAGCTATAAGTGGAGTTCATCTTCACTTTTTCAAGTGAGTTTTACACTCCCCTGCCGTCCCAAGTTGACAGTACCAGGAAGCGATTGTATCTTTCTCAGGGAAAGGAGAATTAATTAAATCATGTACTTGCATCGGGACACTTCTACAACTTAAGTTTCTTTCCTTATCTTAAGTCTCCCCCAGTTAAAAAAAAAAAAAAAAAGTAGGCCCCTAGGTTCTCTGGAAGTCCTTCATCCCTTTAAACAGTGCAAATGTTTGCCTAAAAAAGAAAAAAAAAAAGTTTTCCAACACTGGCAAACATTTTATCAATTGTTAAACATTTCAGTGTTCAAGTAAGTGCTGTTTGTCTGCAGAAATGGCTCTAGCGAGTGTGGAGGTATGAGCAGTTATTTCATTCTGGTTCTTTTCCCAGCTTCTTTTCCTGTAAATTTTCTCTGTCTGGAATGCTGATGGGAAATGTTATTTTGTTTTTGTTTGCAGCAGTTCTGTTGTTTTGATTTTGTCTGAGTGGTATGGAAAACAGTACGTCACTTAGAGTGGGTGTTTTGTCTACCGGCCATTTGGCCATTGCACATATATTTCTCATGCTTATTACATGATGACAAGGGAACCGAGAAGGCACAATTTTCCAGTTGAATTTTTCTTTCCAGTTTAATAATAGTGGAAAGAGAAAACAAAGTTAATAGATTTAGCAGTTTGTTGGGACTTGCGATGTGATAGCTGACTTGCAGGCCTTTTTTTTTCTTTTTAATTCCTCGTGGTTAAGGAGCTATTTAGGTGAAGGTCAGATTAATGCATGTATCAGTTTCTATAATAAACTGCCTGCGGATAGTGTTCCACATTTTGCATAGAGTTGTGAAATGCTGTAATCCAAGTAGAAAAATTCGTAAAAGGATAATCAACAATTTTAACGTCGTTCCTCTGATTAGCTTGGGGTATTCTTGCCCTGGTTTTTAAGCCACATGTAATGTAACCTCTGCCAATAAATGTATTTTAATTAAAATGATTTGAAACAAAATTTGGATGAGAAAGTAGAATACAAATCTCAAAGAATAACTTAAGGCTGTTTACTGGCTCAATTTGGACGTGCTTTATCTGAAATCGTTCTCAGCATTTGCAGTGTTAAGGAACCATATTGCGGGAGTGTAGAAGTTAGCTCTACAAGGAAGTAATTTTTGGTGTAGTACAAAAATATAAAATGGAAACGATGATTAATTTTTCAATTTCTCTCTGCAGATATCTAATCATTGTACCCATGGACCGCCAAAGGCTCCCATTAAAGATTTAAAATGCAAGAGGAAGGTAGAATCCAAAAGATGAGATTTGGGATTAAATAATGTAAAATAACTGCAGGGTAGTAGTGAAGTAAAAGCTACTGGCACAGTAAAAGAGTCGCTAAGATTTTTTTTGAGATCCACTTAAAATATTGACACCAACTTACACACGGTGTCATAGCTGTGATATTAATGAAATTATTTATGACACTGGTCAAAGTCTGAAACCATTTTTCTTTGAGACATAAGCTTATACCAATTAATAATAATACTACAGACCATCAGAAGAGCATTCTGAAAATTCACGTAGGTGTCCTCTTATCCTTTAAACATTGCCCTCTTATTACAGGATCTTGCCCGCCATCTTACAGTAATATGTTTTGTTGCTGCTTTGAGAATTTTAGTGTTAGATGGGGGATTGCAGTGTTTGGGGTCACTTGTGTGTGTACGGCATGATTTTCTTCAAATCAAGGGAACTTTTATAATCCTGGAAGAAGGGGACATGGCCGCCTTCGTATATAAAAGCTGTCAGTAAGGTCCAGCCGGGCTTCTCTGAGCTCTGCTGTACTGTCTTTATCACTTTGCTCAGTTCCACATAATAACATCTTCATCTGAGATTGCTGTGGCACAGGGGAACTGCATTTGTTGATCAAATTTGGCTGGATAACACTGTGATCTCGTATCCTGAAGTGCGGAGATGTGCCTGGAATATGTAAGTGCAAAGCCGGCCTCTTGATTGATTGATTCTGCCTGTCACAGAACAAGATAACCGGATCAGTAAATACCCTGTGCACTTCAGCATCATCTCCACAATCAAAAGTGGGGGCATCATGGGGCTGGAAAACACTGAGGCATGATGGGAATGCACACATTTCAGAATGATGGTCAGGAACACACACACACACACACGTAGTAGGCACAAAGAAAAAATTCTTTGTGTGTGGTTCCAGAGAAGAGAATCACATGAAGAAGGATATTTTCTCTGTTTAGAATGCTTCTTAGTTATAAAAGTAGAGTTTATTTTGCAAATGTCATCTTGGAGGTGTTCAACATTTGTCACAAAAAGTTGTTATTTGACTTTTGTTTACAGAGGAGATTTAGAATGCAGATCAGGGAAACAGAGCTGGGTAAGAGGTCACCAGTGGTCTCTAGCACAAAAGAAGCTTGCACCCAAGATTTGCTCCTATTAAAATAAACTTTTTGTTTAAACAGATGGGCCAAACACATGTAAACAAATTGTTTAAACTTTTACTAAATTCCCAGGGAGTGCCTTTCAAAATTAGAGCGGGTTGCCAAATTTGGAGTTTAATTACACAGAGAGTTCAAGAAAAGTTTAGAACGGAACTGCGCGAGTCTTTGGCAGATGGAGCAATAAGAGGTCGCCAGGTGTCATGTTATTCATGATGCCTTGATGGTCCCTTGATGACACGTATCACTCTCTTCTGTTATTTCTGGTGTCCTTGTCTCTTCCTCACATAAGAGTATAAGCTCCTTGAAGGCAAGGACTGCCTCGTATTCCTGTATCTGTGTCCTTGGTTTCTGGGGAACAGCCTTATACATGCTACACAGTTACGTGGTAAGTGAGTAAACGAGGGGCTAGGTGTTGGCTCCTCATCCTACCTATCTTTTCAAATTAAGACATCTCCTGAGATTCTTTTGGTCTCCAGAATTTGGGGTAGTGTTATAACTAAGAGTCATTCTTTTGGGAGGCTTAATTTTTTCTTAATGTCCAGCAAGTCACAAAGTCTTTTAGTCTTCTGTTTTCATGCTGTGAAGTGGTAGATTGAGATTGGTTGCCTAAACACCAGGCTTCTGTTACCACCATCTCTACACAGTTACGAAGATAACGTGGCTTCTTATTCTGTGTCCTAGAGCTGTAATGTATAGAGGCTGGTAGGCTACCTCATCTCTGAATTCTGCACAGACTTCCAAGTAATTCATGGCATTCCATGTGGACTTCTGGTTGTCTTGGGTGCCTGGGGCGGGGGAGGACATGGAGACATGTCTAGACCATTCTAGCCCAGTTTCTTTTCTATTTTGTTTGGCTTAAATCAACGTCTACCTCTTCCCCTCCCATCTTTTGCCTACACGGACCACGCAGCTAATTTAAGGCAAGGTGGGGGCAGTAGAACCAGTCATTAAATCAGGAGATTTTTGTCTCTGAAGAAATTTCTGCCTTGGGAGGTGAACATCACTTGAAACAAATATTTCAATAGAGATTTTTATAAAGGGAAACCAGTTCTCACACTTAAGAAAAAAATTATTACTGCTTTTGAAATGTCTGGTTAGTCCTTTGTGACTTATTTATTTTTTATTTGAAACAATTAAAAATGCCTTTTGGCAGAAATGGCCTCCTTTTTTAATTTTTTTTTTTAATATAAAGAGAGCTTAAATGACTGTAAAGTTCTTTGAACAAAAAAAAAATTTGTGAGGTGCTGAGGATTTTAGAGAAGTCATTCTAGAAAAACGGGTCTTGAGTTTTTACCAAAAATCATGCTGTCCCTTTTCAATTTGGTGAAAGCTATTCCTAGTAACGTTTTATAAAATCATTTTCTTTTCAGGGTGTGTTTTATTTCCTTTCCATCTCTTTCAGGAAAGAGAAAGTGTTTTATTGGATATTTTTGTTTCAGTGCTTGTTTCCATTATTTTTGCCAAAATTCATGGGAGTTCACTTTCCGTTTAAATGCCTGAAACATTCCTTGAAGAATCTGCATGTTGGGGCAACTAGGGAAAGGCTATGTATATTGGTTTAAGGAAGAAAAATAGTTGTTTCTTAGCCCTCTCAACCACTCACTTTTTCCTTGACTTTAATTTTGGAGGCAAATAATTTCAAGTGTAATGGGACCAGGGGGTGGGAGGGCTGTGACTTTGAAGTTCAAAGGAAGTTTTGTATTTGTTGTATGATAAAGCGTATCTTAGGTTCCAAGTGTAGGGAGCTTTATTCATTTAAAGAAAGAAATGGTCAGTACAGTTGTTATGAAAAAATACAAAACAGTTTAATAAAAAAAGCTGCACTTCCTTTGAAACAGTCTTGGCCAAAAGATTTTGGTGAAAAGAATATTCCCCTGTTTGTGAGTAGACTTTGGATGTAAATGTTAGTTTGGGGGATTCATGTGAGGTAGGTACTCTTCTAAGGCCATGCACTGTTTCTAGCAGTGTCTGGTTCTGCTTTGGAGTCCACTATACTTTTATTACTTTAAATTCAGCCTTTTAAAGTTTGTAGGCAGCACTCATATGTGTTTGCATGGAACAAGAACTGTTTGAGATGGGTTGCTCTAATTTGCTTTTGAACCAGACCTATACAGCTCTTCATTTTTGGTTTGGGCTGATACAGTATGATTTAGCTTTCATGTGTGTAGAATTTTACAGACATTCTCGTGTTTGACCGGGCAGACATTCACCCTTCATCCTCCCACAGTCACCAAGGTGAAGGAGAGCCCTTTCTCAGCTCCATCAGTGGGCCACTTTTTCTAACTTTGCTATTGTTGTGGGAGAAAGTTTGAAAAACTGATTAAAAGTGGGCAAGTACATGGCTTCTATGAAAATTCTGCTGCTCCAAATGGTGGGACTTGTTTGTTTTGGCTGGCCTCTGTGGCAAGAATGACATATTTATGTAGAAAGCTCATATTTAGTATTTAACTTGGAATTTTACACATATGAATGCTGAACTAAACAGAACACAAGGTTTTGTTTTGCTTTGTTGTGTTATTTCCTCCTGCTTCTGAAATGTGAGGAAACAGAGGACAGATTTCAACATGGTCACACATGCTTGACCAACAGAATTCACAAATACAGGTATCGCCCTGCTTTGCGAGAGTTCACTTTACACCACTTCGCTCTTACGAAAGACCTACGTTACTACTTGTTTTTGCTAACTAAAAGAAATCCAAAGAGAATTTTCGCTTTTGTGGAAAGTAAGCGAAAATGGCGTTCGGCATTTATTTTGCAGCCAGCCATTAAAGAGGCGGCATGTGCACCCCAAGCATCGAGAGTGACATCACCAAGTCCTTCTCCAGGAACTACACTCACCATCTCAGCATCAAACCACCATAGCTTTGGACTGTGTTTGTGAGCATCTGTGCTTTATCTCAATTGATTTTGGGCATCTGTTAGCAAAATGTGTCCTAAGGTATCAGAAAAGCCTAAGGGAGCTCGTATGGGTTTTATGTGTTATTTGGTGTGATTTGGTAGATTATATTTTGGGTCTGGGAACACTCAAAAAAAATTTTCCCATATAAATTAATGGTAACTGCTTCTTGGCTTTACATGGTTTTGGCTTACTAAAGGTTTCATAGGAAAGCTGTGCTTTCGGATAGTGGGGGAAACCTGTGCTCCTTGATAATGCCATGGGGGCTGGGCACTGAGCAGCAGCCACATTTGCTATGAAAGAGAGTTAATAAAATTTTTCATTGCTGGAGAAAAGCTTATATACAGTAGTCTGTTTGTCCTGTGTTTCAACCACCTGAGTCACAGCCAAAAAAGCAATTGTCTACTACATATTTCCAACAGATGCTGAGGGGTAGAAAGGGCGACTAGAATTCACAGCAATAAAATCCTGCGCTCCAAGTTCCCTTGAAGGAAGTGAACTCATAAAATTTTTGCTGCCGACTTATTTGTCCAGTCCTTTGAAGTATTTAGCATTAATTTAGCCTACAAATCATTGACACCTCCATTTTTCGTTGAAGTATCAGAGCCTGTTAAAGACATACCATGGGTGTGCCTGGGGGGAAAAAAAAATTGAAATAGGTCTGCTAATTTAACTGTTATTCATGCACATTGTTTTTATCGAAACCGATCTTGGATACATTCAGAATTCTCTAGCACAGAAGCGATTTCTTTTGACTTTGTGTTTGTGTGTATGTGACTACAGAAAATACATTTTAGACGAAACGTTGGTTTGGTTCTTTCTTCCCATTGCATTGATGCATAATTTAGTGGGGAAAGACATCCTGATGGAGCTTGGGAGCATGATGACCATAGTAATAAACTCTACCGGGAAGATTTTACTAACTGTAAGAAATAAAGATGGAGACACCTACCCTACACTTCAGTATCCCATGGCTAGACTATAAGTAGACAAAACTTTTGTGTCTAGTTCGTCTGGGGACTTTGACTAATTAAAATGTGTAGATGGAGAGACACCATGTTTCACAGGAAGCTCTTTGGGTTTTTCTCCCACCGATTGGTAAGGAGCAATGTATAGGTTAGAAATTAACTCATTTCATAAATGAAAGCAGTTGCCTTGGAGTCAGTTCTGACTCATGGCTGCCCTATGAGTCAGAGTGGAACTGTGGTCTGTAGGGTTTTCAGTAGCTGATTTTTTCAGCAGTAGATTGCCAGGCCTTTCTTCGAGGCCCCTTTGGATGGACTCAAACCTCTAACCTTTTGGTTAGTAGCCAAGCGCGTTAACCATTTCTACCACCCTGGACTTTACTTATATCCTAGGTTTCCTTAAAATAGCTATATGCCTTCTCCCTATCACTGCCTCCACCATTGTTTCTTATGAATTCACACCATTCAAATGGACTGCTTTTAAAAGAGCTTCACAAGAGACCGCAAAGAAGAAGGGAATTAAGAAACTAATGGAGGAAGTCAAGCTCACAGGTCCCAAAAGAGTGTGGCCCTTGAATTTCCATCTGGCTATGCCAGGCCTTCCTAACTCTTCTGCCTGACGTAGTTCCTATGTGGACACATACACACGAGTCACCATCCCAAATCCCCATGTAGTTTTCCTCACCACGTTTAATCTTTAGATGAACTAATCCTGGATGGATTTTGCTTCCTATTTGTCTCTTACTACTGAATGTAGCTTCCTTGAAGGTGAGGATCTTATTCATCACTTTCTCTGCTCTATCCCCGGCACTTCACATGTAATAGGAACCAGGGCTTCGAACCAGTTCATTCCGGTTTGAACCTTTGCTGAGAATTTGCCTTTCCACTCCAGATACACTGAATCAGAATCTACTTTTTAACCAGATTCCCATAGGAATCACCGGTAGGGCTTTAAACCGGAATGAACCTGTTCAAAGCTGTGGTAGAAACTCAATAAATATCGAATGAGTGATTTAAAGCTGCCAATTGGAATGGGTAGGCTTCCAAAAATCTCAACTCTCTTGAAGTTGGATGTCTTTCTTAATGGTGCTAGCTTCTCCTTCAGATGGAATAGAACTTCTGAAAGGATCGTATTGATAATGCTTGTTTCAAAAGATGTAAATATGAAGGCTGTGGGAAGGGATGGTTAATCAGAATTCTGGGGTGGGTATTTAGTTGTGTTTGTCTTCGTATTTTGGCCAGGTTTCAGTTAGCTAAGTATCTTTGATACTCTATAATTCAGTATATAGTTTCAGCTTCCAAATAATGGCTTGCTAATGGTAAATGTTGTTTAACTTTTCAATTCAGGGGAGCTACCTGTTCAGCAGAATTTTTAAAATTGCAAGCGATGATCGAAACCAGGTTAAAAAGCACTTAAGGTACATTTGGCTGTATGTTTGGTGTCTACTTGGATGGTCCTGTGGCTGTCATTATTCTTTTTGAATCTGAGCGTAAGCTGCAGGTAGAGATTTTTCTGAATTGGTCCAGAGCCAAACTTATCTTTACTAAGCCAGCGTTTTCCATTTGGGTCAATATGCATCATTCTTTTATTTACTCTGATCTGAAATGTTGACTCAGTTTCTCTCCAATGCTTTCAATTATAGTTGTTTGTTAATGAAGGTTTTTATCTATGTAGTAGTTTTTGCACCTTCCCCATTTTCATTAGCGAAGTCAGATCAAAATTATCATACTTCCTAACAGATGTCTCTGTTCACTGCTCCTGTTCATTCTACTCCTCGCTACTTGATTATTCTCCCTTATCTACAACTCTGGTCATAATATCCTCTTGCTCCCTATTGCCTACTACTACCCAGTAAAAACTTTTGGGCATAAATTCCATAGCTTGGTGTGCTGAGTTTTAACGGGTTAAAAATGGCCGTGTGTTCTTTGCCACTTCTCTCATGAAGAGATGAAGCCTGAATCCCCTCCTACATTGACTCTGGGTAGCCCTTTAGACTTGCGTTGACAAATAGAATACAGTGGAAGTGACATTGTGCCATTTTCATCTTTCTCCTTCATTCTCTTAGAACACAACTGTACTATATCAGGAAACCCAGGCTAAACTGCTAAGTGATAAGAGACCACCTGGGTTGGGTGGGGAGGATGTGGAAAAGAACTGAATCATCCAGCTGACATCTAACACCAACTGCCAGATCTGGGAGTGAAGCCATCATGGAGTTTCCAAGTTCAGACAGGCTCCCAGCTGAATGCAACCAACACCATGTGTGCAGAAGAACCACCCAACTGAGCCCAGCCAGTCCCCCAAAATCATTATTTTAAGCCTCCTGAATTTTAGGGTGGTTTTGTTACAAAGCAGTAGGCAGCTGAAACAGGAACCTTGAAAATCAATTTTCAACTTAATCTTCCATCCTGTTTTACATTTTCTTAGAAATTCCTAAAATGTTAGCCAGGTTTGACTCATAAGCCCACAAAATGATCAGTGTTTCCCTTTGCTTAAGTTACATCTTCCACCTGCAGTGCCTTTATACCTTACTCTACTGTCAGATTATTGAAAGCCAGTTATAAGTGTCACCATCCCCCTTTAACCTTTCCCAGAGCCCTTGATGACACAATAATATCTAACCTACCTTAAAAAACCTACCTTAGGCCTCTGTAATTCAAACTACATTTGCATGGGGGTTGGGAGGAAAATGGCATTAAACTATTTGGGCAAGTAAAACTCTCTATCTGGGCCTTAGTGTCCACATCTGTAAACCTGTTGCTGTCGAGTCACTTCTGACTCATAGCAACCCTATAGGACAGAGTAGAACTGCTCCGTAGGGTTTCCAAGGAGCGGCTGGTGAATTTGAACTCCCGTCCTTTTGGTTAGCAGCTGAGTTCTTAACCACCGCACCGCCAGAGCTCCACATCTGTAAAATATCTGGCTGATTTCTCAAATCCCATTCAGCCTTTAATATTCTAGGATGTAGATGCACAATCGAATTTTCCGCATTGATGAGATGTGAATTTATCTGTGCTGTCCAGCATAGAGTAGTCCCTCGGTAGCACAGACAGTTAATGTGCTTGGCTGTTAACTGAAAGGTTGGTGGTTCAAATCCACCTTAGAAATAGGCCTAGTGATCTACTTCCACAAGATCACAGCCGTTGAAAACCATATGGAGCAGCAGTTTTACTCTGACACACATGGGGTTGCCTGCTGTGAGTTGGAATCAACCCAAGGCAACTGGTTTTTTTTTTTTTTTTTTTAAGGCATTGTAGCTATTGAATACTTGAAATGTGGTTGGTGCAGCTGAGGAACTGAATTTTTAATTTGATCTAAATTATAATTATTTTAAAATTAACCTTATGTGGCTAGTAGCTACTGTCTGGGACAGTGCAGTTCCAGAGTTCTCTGGAATTCAAATGGAAATGTCTCTCTTCACTTAATGCCAAAAACAGTTTTAGCAATTGATTTTCACAAGACAAACAGAACTTGCTCTTCAGGATTTCTTCTCAGGACCACAGATATGAATGACTCAGGGGGCGACAGGTTCCCCAGTTTCTAATGTCCTCTCTCGTGTCTTGTATTTTATTTGACTTTTAGAATCCTCACCTCGGCCTGGAGCCAGCACCGAGCCCACCTTTCTCCAGGAGCGTAAATCATCCCCTCCTTTCTATCACAGCCCAAGCAGGGACCAACAGCCTGGCGTGAAGTTGTAATTTTTTACAAAGCCCCAATAGGTCCAACTTGAAAAAAATAAATCCACGGCCGTGTCAATTGAAAACCGCCCGGGTGGCAAGCGCAGCTCTGTGTAGTGGGAATGGAGCCGCCTTCGGCCCTTTGGATGATTGGGGACACAGTAGAGATATTGTGAAATTACCTTTTTTATTGGTTCTTGAGCCTTCTGCAGTAAATGCTTCTTCTTGAAGGAAGTGAAGAGAATCCTTGTGTTCAGCATGAGCTTAGGATGTGTGCACATGGCAGTGCTACACTCAATATATAATTTAATAGAATTGGGACCTGAGGGTGCCTCACATTTGGGCTGATTTCCCTGCTACACCTAATAATGTTAATTGGGACTCCTTTTCTCTTATGTTTACTGTCATTAAAAACAAACAAACAAATAAGCAGAAAAGTTGCATCCACTGGATTATAAAATAATGTCATTGCTACACCCATCCTGTGGATCTTGCTAGATCTTGATTTTCTTTCTCCCTGGGGGTAAGAAATGGAATATTCATAAAACCTGACCACATTTATGAATCAAGCACTGAAATATCAAAGAAAGGACTGCTGAAGGTCACTTGGTCTGGACTCCACCTCACCATACCTAATAAGGGCTATTTATAATCAAGGAAAATGGTGGTTTGTGTAAAAAGCTCCCCAGAAAAAGGAATTCCACAGCCTCCCTTGATGTAGTCAGGTCCAGTCAGGAACTTACTTCTGTGTATCACGGAATTCACTCGCTCACTCTTTCTCCTGCCACAATTTAAGGCAATTTCCACTGTCCTCTTTGGTTATAGAAAATAACTTGTTGGCATCTTCTTTGTAATAACCTGTCATATACTTGAAGGCAGTTATTAAGTCACCCCTTAGCCTTCTCTTTTTCAGGCTCAACCATCATAACCCTTTTAACCTTTCCTCAGAGGCTCCATTTTCCATCCTCTTAATCATTTTACATGGCCTTCTCTGGATTCTTTCCAACCTTTTACAGTTGTCTGAAAACAGGAAATCAGAACATAGATCCTTTTTACATTGTCCCAAGTCTCTGCAGATTTAGATGCACCCGGTAGAATTTTTTCTTTTAATTTCTAAATACTTTTCAGCTATTTCCACATTCAAGTTGGTCTTTCCGAACTTGTCATAATTAGATTTGTGATCGACATTTAGATTGTTTTGATTGTGGAACATGGGCTGAAGGAATCCCTGGGTGGCGGCTTGGCTAATAACCGAAGGGTTGGACGTTTGAGTCCACCCAAAGCGCCTCGGAAGAAAGACCTGACGATCTGCTTCCAAAATAGCGGCCACTGAAAACCCTCTCGAGCGCGGTTCTGCTCTTGACACACACAGTGTCACTGTGAGTGGAATCAACTGGATGGCAACTGGTCTTGTTTCTTCTTTAATACAGGCTGAAAGAAAAAGCCAGAGGTAAAGTGACTTTATGTCTTCAATCCTGTGTTCATCTGCATTTAAGTTGGGGGTCCTTTTGTATTTGACTCTTTTTATCTACACAAAGCATGTATCTCCACTGCCTGTATAATATATGAAAAGTTGAGGCTCAGAGTGTGCGTGTTGGGGAGGAATGGAAAGGGCATGTGTCCAGATTACCGAACTCCACGTGCATTGGCCTCACGGTCCCTGCCTAATCCTGCCTTGGTGTCTGTTGTCCGTGCTCCTTACCCACCCTTGGCATGAATGACCCAGAGGGAACAGCTCAAAGGACCTCCTGACGTAAACTGAACCTGTTCTTTCGCCAGGCAGTCTATTATATCACCCTCTTTTATTTCTTTCTAGCAGGTTCAAGCTCTATGTGTAACCATTTTTATTTACTTATCTACTACCTGATTTTCTGTGTCTTACTTCAGAATGGAAGTTTCATGAGGCAGGGAACTCATTTGTCTTTTTAGCCTACCTTTGCGTCACTAGTACGTAGCTGGCAAACGTTTCTTGATAGAAGAGAGAAACGAAGGAACAACTTGGTATCAGAAGATCTGGGTCTTGTGTTATTGATAATACAAGTTCTCTTTGTGGCATTGGGCAATGCCCTTGATATTGTGGGCATCCACTTCCTCTCCTACTTAATGAATAGGTTAAAGGGTATGTTCTGAAAGTTCCGTGAGCTCTCCTAAATGTTTCCCCTTTACAGCTGTTCTTAGATTTAGTGACTTGGCTTAAAATATCTACCTTTTGGGGAATAGAGGCGAGTGGGTAGCAGGTCTCTGTGTATTCAAGAGCCATCCATCTCAATTTTTCGATCTGCCTATCCTTCTGGTATTTTGATGTTGCTTTGTTCCTGGGTCCAGATGACTGTTCTAAAAAGGCATTCAGAATCTTTAAATCTTTTCCGTCTTTTTATGCTGTCTCCCATACCCATGCTTCTCCACAACCTTCTCAATTGATTCTCTGTGTTCAGATACTCCAAAAGCTTGTTTGAAAATCTGTACCTCTTTGACTGTTTTTCCAACATTTTTCTGGGTGGTCTGCAACCTAGGACAGATCCTGAACTCAAGTCACTTGGTTCTGTTAACAAAAGGTGGCACGGTCCCCTTTGTTCCACTCCTTGGGTGGTGAACTCTCATCGGTTCCATGAGGCCTTTCCGGTATCAGCCTGAACCAGGCAGCCTGTCTTTTTACTAGCCCTTGAAGCTGGGCTCACCCTAGGCCTTGAGGTCATGATCTGTGCTCATTCCTCTGCTTTTCAATCTTGAGAGGCCACTCTGGCCCACTGTGGCAAACAGCGGTTGCCCAGGTATGCTGAATCTGAGCAGCTTGGGAGGCCCACTGTCAAGGATTGAATTATGTTCCCCCCAAAATGTATATATCAACTTGGTTAGGCCGTAATTCCCAGTATTCTGTGGTTGTCCTCCATTTTGTGATTGTAATTTTAGGTTAAAAAGGATTAGGATGGGATTGTAACACTACCCTTACCCCCCGCCTCCCCGATCCAAGGTAAAGGGAGTTTCCCCGGGATGTGGCCTGCAACACCTTTTACCTCTCCGGAGATAAAAGGAAATGGAACTAGCAGAGAGGGGGGACCTCATACCACCAAGAAAGCAGTGCCAGGAGCAGAGCACGTCCTTTGGACCTGAGGTTCCTGTGCTGAGTTGCTCCCAGACCAAGGGAAGACTGATGCATCACAAGGACCTTGCTTCAGAGCCAACAGAGAGAGAGAACCTTCCCCTGGCGCCGGTGCCCTCAATTTGAACTTCTAGCCTACTAGACCACGAGAAAATAAATTCCTCTTTGTTAAAGCCATTCACTTGTGGTATTTCTATTACAGCAGCACTAGATGACTAAGACACCGTCCTTCCTTCTCTCTGTTGTTCCTTGCTGTGTAGGGAAGCATGTCCTAATCATGCAGACTTCGCCTTCCTCTCTACCCATTTCATAAATTTTGGATGTTCAGCTGGCCTTTAGGCACTAAAAGCAAATTCCTTTGTCTGGTATTAAATTGGTGGTGGTAGTGGTGGTGTTAGTTGCCATCAAGTCAGCTCTGACTCACAGTGGACCTCATATACAACAGAAGGAAACGTTGCCTGGTCCTGTGGCATCTTCACAATCGTCGGTCTGCTCAAGACCATTGTCTCAGCCACTTTGTATTTTGAGTCCCTTCCAACCCAGGGGGCTCATCTCCCAGGATTATGTCGGATAGTATTCTGTTGTGATCCATAGGGTTTTCGTTTGGCTGATTTTCAGAAGTAGATCTCCAGGACTTTCTTTCTAAGTATGTCTTAGTCTGGAAACTCTGCTGAAACCTGGGTACCATGGGCAACCCTGCTCATATTTGAAATAATGGTGGCATTGCTCCCAGCATGATAGCAGCACACAAGCCACCAGTGTACAAAAAACTGACAGGCAGGTGGTAGAGTATTAACTCGGCAGCCTCTGCCCATTGCCGAAGGGTTTCTCCTGCATTTTCCCTTCCACCGTTACATGCTTCCATTTTACCTCCACAGGATCTCATTCACCATGGCTTTGCACACATGCAGCCTCGTTCCCCAAAGCATCCTTCTCTTTCCTGCTCCTTTTTTCCCAGAATCAATTCTGATCTCTCTTTTTTAAAAGAGACCTCTCCCCTTTTTTCCTACTCAGCACATCCTTTCATCATATCACTAACTCCACTGGGTTGTGGTTATTGGATAACTGGTCTACCGTCTCGGTGAGACCATGAGGCCCTTGAGACTGGCAGTGGTGTCTTGACCTTTTGTGTTCAGTGCTGGCTGCTGAGTGGGTGCTGAGTGAATAAAGGAAGGAAAAGGGAGAGAAGGAGGAAGAAAGGGAGACACATTTCCCATTTCCAAAGCTTTGGACCACGGGATCCCAAGGTTACTCAGCCTTCTCTTAAAAATCATTCCTCTTTTTGCAAGAAGCTGGTTTTCTTTTTTTCCTTCAGATGCTTTGCTCTCAAAGATCACTCAGTCATTCAGCAATCCTCTTGACCCCTCTCTCAATTAAATGCTCATCTCTAGGTTGTGCCCCCCCCCCCCCGCAGGAGAGATTGCTGTCAGCCAGGAGATCAACGGGAACCCCAGCTGAGCCCTGCTTCTCTCACCAGAGAAGTTCACGGTCAAGCTACTTTTATTTAGCAAATAAGGGCTTATTTTCGTTGATTGTCCTCAAGTACAGGGAAAAAATCATCTGTTTTCTTCACAGTTACCCGCACTGCAGGGCTGTATTATCTCTTCCACTTCTGCTCCATATTTGGAGCTTTCACTGAGGTCAACCAAGAGTGTGTGCATGGGGTTGTAGAGGATCTACCATCCCGCACAAGGGCTGCACGTTCTGCACTAGAGGTAAACAGATCCAGCCTTGCAGGTGAGAACGTGCAGGTTACTTTGCAGTAAAGGAAATAAAAAAAAAAAGAAAAAGAGGGCAAATGGCCTGGGTTCTCTCTAAATTGTAAGTCTACCAGTTGAAAACTTAGATGTTGCTGTCATGCAGCACAGATGATTTTCTTCCATTGTGACTTAGTGACAGTGGTCATTGCAAAGAGCTACTCGCGTTGCACTTCCCAGCGTGGTGGCCACTGCCTCCCTGTGGCTGTCGAGTGCTTGCGATGTGGCTCATCAGAAGTGAGAAGTGAGATGTGCTGTAAGTGGGGAGTACACACCAGATTTTAAAAACTTAGTTGTTGTTGCTTGGCGCCACTGAGTCGGTTTTCAACTCATAGTGACCCGTCGGGACAGAGTAGAACTGTTTTGTTAGGTGTAACGTTTACAGACGCAGGTCACCAGGTCCTTCTCCCGAAGGGCTGCTGGGTAGGTTCTATGCCATCCTTTCAGTTAGCAGCCGAGAGCGTAACCATTTGTACCACCATGGCCCAGGGCTTCTTAAAGACCTGGTAGACTTAGCCTAAAAATAGGTAAAATAACTTATTAATAACTTTATGTCGATCACATGAGGATGTAATAATATTTTGGAAATTTTGGGTTAAATCAAATATATTTAACATTAATTTCACCTTTTTCTTTTTTTTTCAATTTGGCTACTAGAAATGGTTAATTGCCCAGCTGCTAACCAAAAGGTTGGCGGTTCGAACCCACCCAGCGGCTCCTTGGGAGAAAGACCTGGTGATTTGCTTCTGTGAAGATTGCAACCTAACCAGTGTCACAAAGCAGTTTGTGCATGAGTTTTTGAGTGAGAGGCTGGTTTGCTCTGTGAACTTCCATGTGAAGCGCAATGAAGCTTTTAAAAAAAATCTTAAAAAAAAAAAATGATTACAACCTTGGAAACCCTATGGGGCATTTCTACTCTGTAACTTGTGGGGTCTTTATGAGCCAAAAATTGACCTAGAGGGACCTAACAACAACAACTAGAAACTTTAAAATTACATACGTGGCTCAAATTTCTCTTGGACATCACTATACTGGAGGCTTAAGCTTGAGATTACATTTCAGACGGAACCCAAACCATGCTTATTTTATCTGTATGTTCTAGGATACTTCTTTCTGTACTCTGGGTTACCTTTTTAAGAATACATGTTATGAGATAGACTTGGCCTTTGGCCTAAGGCAAAGGAGTGTTTCAAACCTAACTCTGTAGACTGTTACACCAGCGTCTTGAAAACTCTGAAAACCAGTGTCCTCGTCTGTATAAGAGGATACCCACCTGACCTCACTGTAGTTAGCGGGGGATAAAGCAGCAATTTTCTACTGATATGAGATGTTTTGTTACTCTAATTGAATGATTATATTTTCCCCAAATTAACAAATCCAAATTTTCTATCTTAAAATTTTATTGCAAATGTAAAAAACAAACAACCCCCACCCCTTGGCTCCTGCTGCAATATGTCTGCCAACTGCTAGTAATGGGATTGGGGTAGCTAAGGTTCCCTGAATGGTGCATGGCAGGCAGTGTGCTTTCCAGGAATTACCTCATTCAATCCCCAAAATAACCACAGAAGGAAAGTCCTATATTATCTCCATTTAACAGATGCAGCAACTGAAGCACAGTGATGTTAGGTGACTTGGCCAAGGTCAACCGGAACTGGACCCAGGGATTCTGAGTCCACAGCCACATATGCTTTGCCTCCACCTGGTATTGCCCACCAGTAAGCAGAAGATGGAAACAAAAGAACCATTAGCAAAAGGATATTCACAGGAAACAGGATTTCATGGGCACCTATTCAGATGATTTTACAGTGTGTACCTAAAATATTTTCCCCTGGAATGTTTTTCTTAATTTGTACCAGCCCAGCAAACCCACTGTCATCGAGTAGCTTCCAACTCATAGTGACCCTATAGGACAGAGTAGAACTGCCCCATAAGGTTTCCAAGGAGTACCTGGTGGTTCGAACTGCTGACCTTTTGGTTAGCAGCCAGAGCTCTTAACCACTACGCTACCAGGGTTTCCTTAGTTTGTACAGTGGGACTCTTGATTTTAGAGTTTTTCGAAGAAAACATTGATTTCCAGGCCCACTATAGCCTGAATCAGGCTTAAGAAATTCCTAGATAAGAGTATACGGAAAAAATGAATCACACAATATCTAGACCAGGATAAATCTGTTTTGTGTCTTCAGAGCCTTGTCTCAGTTGTACGTATTCACTACAGTACCTAGTACGCTGTGTCCCATGTGTAGATAGTGTTGTTGTTGTCAGCTGCCATTGTGTCAGCTCCTGGCTCATGGCGACCCCATGCACAACGGAACAAAGTGCCACCTGGTCCTGTACCATCCCATGATTGGCTGCATATTGAACCTTTGTGTTCCATAGGGGTTTCGTGGGCTAATTTGGGGAAGTAGATTGCTAAGCCTTCTTCCTAGTACTTCTCAGTCTGGAAGCCCTGCTGAAACCTGTTCATCATCATAGCAACATAAACACCTCTGCTGACAGGTGGTGGCTGTGCATGGCATTGGCTGGGAGTTGAACCCAGGTCTCCCATATGAAAGACGAGAATTCTACTGCTGAAGTAGGGGCTCCATAAATGTTACTTATTGATGCTTATTTTAGTGCTTCTAAAACACAACTTTAGAAGGGAATGCGTATATTTAAAAACTACTGTCATTCCATGAAACTGTTAGACTTTGATGTGGATAAATTCATCATGTATGATTGTCTCAGAGTAATTACCTTTGATTAGAGTTGAGCTTCAAGCGGATTTTACATCTGTTGTGCCAGGATTCTCCTATTTGCCTTAACAGGACACACCTACACCTCAGCAGATACAACTTGGTCATTCCATGATGCATATCTTTAGTTGTGGTTCCATGTTTAATCAAGAGGATTAGAAGGTATTCATGAAGGTTTTTCTTTCCAAGTAAGATAGTAATGCCTGGGTGGGGCAGGAATGGTTGGGGGCCAAGGATGGGGAGAGTGTGGTCAAAGTTCAAAACCTTGAACTCATTAGGAAAGTTGAAACGGGCTTGGTGCATGGGCTGGAGTCATTAGGGGGAAATATTGACAGACCTGGAAAAGCTCCTTGGGAACGTTTCTGTGAAGAAAAAAGGTTTGGAGTGATGTGATGAAAAGTTAAAATAAAACTTTGCAGCAACAGCAGTCTAGTGACGTTTGGATACTTTGCCCCATCCCGCCACCTTATTCTCTAGTCTGAGCTCTTGAGAGGCTGGTTGGGTTGGAAAAGACAGGTGTGTGGGCCAGTGCATTCCAGTTGCCAGGTACACCTCTGTGCCTTTAACTGGTTGTTAAACAGCAAGCCGGATGTACTTATCTGAATAGTGACAACAACTGTAAACAGTCCTCTGTCACAAAGTTCAGAATTCTGGTTTTAGATGGGCCAACATGAGGCTTTGGGAGCTGGTTACTTGGGAGTGCCTGCCGTATACGTGGGTGGGGAGAGGGAGGAAAAGTTTGCCAAGGACTTACTGAGTTGATCCTTAAAGACTTTTAAGGTAAGTCAGAAAAGGCAGGATGCTCAGAGCCTTTCTGCTCCACCCTCGTCATTAGGTAGGTAGGTAAACTGAGGCCGGCTGATTCTAAATGTCATCATTCTGTGGTCAGTTGTTCTGTGTAACATATGACCAGTAAGTAAATGGGTCTGTTGCATTAGCTTTGTGCAAAAGGACTTTACAGACTCGTATCCCCTGTTGGAAAGAAAAGGGAGTTGCTTTCTGCCAGAATGTCGGACTTTATACCGGGGTCTTTCTGTCCAGGACAGAGGCAGCTGTATCTCTTGCCCTTGGAATTCTTCCTTGAGTCTCCCTCCAGGTGATGAATATCGTCGATTTGTTGTTAGTTGCCATTGAGTCGGCTCTGACAATGGCAACCTTATTTATAACCGAAGGAAACATCGCCTGGTCCTGTGCCGTCTCCAGGCTCATTGGTGTGTTGGAGTCCGTTGTTGTGGCTGTTTAGTCAATCCGTCTCATTGAAGGCTTCGCTTGTTCTCCTTTACCAAACGTTATGTCCTCGTCTAGCAATTTGTCTTTCCTGATGACCTATCCAAAGTAAATGAGTCAAAGTCTCCCCATTCTGACTTCTAGGGAGCATTCTGGTTGTATTTCTTATAAGACTAGTTTATTCATTTTTGGGCAGTCCACTATATATTCCCAATATATTCAATGTTATTGTGCAGCCCATTAATAGAAAAGTAGGTGAAGACAGACTTAGTTGTTTTCAGGTCTTTGGGCAAGTAGACAGAAATTAATAGAATCCAGAGTCTCCGTGTATAATTTCCCTGCAGATAGGTTTTTCTTTTTCTTCCCTCTACCCAACCTCATACCTACCTTGAACTCGGCCACATTCCTGCAATGTTATGAATCCTGACCCATGCGCTAAATGGCTGCCAATTTAGTTTCTAGGCCTTGACAAGAAAAGGGTGGATAAAATACAGCATTAACAGCATCCACTCATGGCACATACCTTGCAGTAGCTGAAATATGTTATTTAATCCCCCAAGCAACTTTGTGCCCTTGGTAATAGTATTTCCATTTTACAGTTGTGGAGGCTGAGATAGAGATAAGTTAAATAACTTACTCTGTATTACACATTTAGCAAGTGGCTAAGCGGGGATTTGAGCCTCAGGTGAGATAAGTGCCATCAAGGTAGGACATTGCCAATAATTTAAAGACTGTCAGGCCTTCCCTTTCTCTCTTAAGTATGCCAAATAATTAAATACCCTGGATAACTCCCAGAAGCTGAGGTTGAAAAGATGGAAGCAGGGCCAATATCCTGGGGGATACAAAAAAGAGGCTCCTAATGGGATATGAAGGAGCCCTGGCGGTACAATGGTTAAGCACTCAGCTGCTTACCAAAAGTTTGGAGGTTCAAACTCACCAGCCCCTCTGTAGGAGAAAGGTGGGACAGTCAGCTTCCTTAAAGGTTACAGCCTTGAAAACCCTACGGGGAAGTTCTCTGTCCTATGGGGTCACTGTGAGTCAGAATCGACTTGATAGCAACAGGTTTGGTTTTGTTTAATGGGGTACATGGCAACCCCTCATATGTCAGAGTAGAACTGTGCCCCATAGGGTTTTCAGCGGTTTATTTTTTTCATGGAAGTAGATCACTAGGCCTTTCTTCTGAGGTGGCCCTGGGTGAACTCAAACCTCCAGCCTTTTGGTTAGCAGCCAAACGTGTTAACTGTTTGTACCCCTCAGGAATTCCAAGTAGTCTACCATTTGCTATCGAGTTGATTCCAATTCATGGCAACCGGTAGCAGGAATGGGATAGATAGGACACCACACCAAATTCTCAATGTTGAACTAGTAGAAAGCTATTACAGACGATACGTCTGTCCTACGGGTGGTAAAGACTCATTCATAACTGGAAAATAAGCATGTGACAGTTCCTCATTTGAGTGTAAACTTAATTCATTTTATTTAAATTATAGTGCTTTTTTGTTTTAACAAAGAGGGGAAACTATAATAAGAAGAAGTGACGCTTCTTGCAGAGAATATAAAAAGACATTAGAAACGTGTGCTTTGGGAAGTTGGAAAATGTACTTATAGTTAAGGATTAATTTTCACTCACAGAGATCAAAAAGGTCTTGATGCGTAAGATAAGTATCGAGTTTCGGGGCTGTTGTATTTTTTTCCCCTCTTGCCAGACTGTCTGAAACTTATCTCAAGTATCATGGTAAAAAGAGAAGTGGCGGGTAGACACAAAAATGTAATAGATATATTTTAGGGATAGAATATACTGCCTTTCTAAATGCATATCAGAGGGAGAATTTATTCCAGTTGAGTAGGTTTAATGATATAATTTTACCATATTAAATCATAATTGCTCTTTAAAAGAAAATAGAGATGCATGCATTATCACTGCCGGGTATCCCACCCCATCCAAAGCACACCCTCCCTAGTACTCGTTGGTTTCGCCCTTACGTCACACCAGAGCCAATCTGTAGCCTTCCTTTGTGGACATTTGGGAAGGGAGAGGGGAAAGGAAGGAAGCATAGTCAGAGAAATAAGAGATTTGCATCAAGCAATTGCAATGGCTTTGGCAAAATCATTTCCTGCTTATAGTTTGCCAAGCTAAAGCTTACAAAGAGATGCCACCTCTATATATCTATATATCTGAAACCAAGTTATTTAAAAAATTTAGATCATGTATCAAGATGGGCAGGACACCTGGTTCAGTTAGAAACGAAATAATTTGCAGTGTTTATTGATACCCCAAATTTTAGTGATTGCTAATGGTTTCTTCTTTAGTTAAATGATTTCCAACCCCATTTCATTCACTTCTCCCCACCAGAAGAATTGGGGGTGGGAGGGAAGAAGAAGAAGGAAAGAGAACATGCACTGATGGGGTATTTGAGTGGAGATAGAATTGTTGTTGTTAGGTGCCATCGAGTGGTTTCCAACTCATAGTGACCCTATGTACAACAGAATGAAACAGTGCCCGGTCCTGTGCCATCCTCACAATCGTCAGTATGTTTGAGCCCATTGTTGCAACCACCGTGTCAGAAAGTTATTCTTTTTTTCTCTGACCCTGTACTCTACCAAGCATGGTGTCCTTCTCCAGGGACTAGTCCCTCCTCATAACATGTCAAAAGTACTTGAGATGAAGTCTTACTGTCCTTGCTACAGCACTCTGGCTACACTTCCTTTACTTTTTAACACTCTAAAGAGGGCTCGTGCAACAGATTTGCCCAGCGCAATATGTCATTTGATTTCTTGACTGCTGCTTCCATGGGCGTTGGTTGTGGATCCAAGTAAAATGAAATGCTTGACAACTTCAATCTTTTCTCCATTTATCATGATGTTGCTTATTGGTCTAGTTGTGAGGATTTTTGTTTTCTTTATGTTAAGGTGTAATCCATACTGAAGGCTGTGGTCTTTGATCTTCATCAGTTAAGTGCTTCAAGTCCTGTTCACTTTCTGCAAGCAAAGCAGTGTCATCTGCGTAATGCAGGTTGTTAATGAGGTTGTTCTTCATATAGTCCAACATCTTGGATTATTTGCTCAGCATACAGATTGAATACATATGGTGAAAGGCTACAACCCTGACAAACACCATTCCTGATTTTAAAACACCCAGTATCCCCTTCTTCTGTTTGAATGACTGCCCCTTGGTCTATGTACAGGTTCTGCAAGAACACAATGAAGTGTTCTGGAATTCTCATTCTCCCCAATGTTATCCATAATTTGTTATGATCCACATAGTTTAATGCCCTTGCATAATCAGGAAAACACATGTAAATATCTGAAAAGAGAATTAGAGCCCAAATAATATTTTTACTTTAATAGAACCTTATTTTATATCATTTACTGAATTACATGGGGACATAATTGCTCTATGAATTTATTACACCTGAGTGTATGAGCCTCCATGTCTGTCCTTTTTAGTAGCGCACAAAAGAAGACTCTGCTTATTAGCCAACTGATAAAAGACATAAAAGCAGTTTTGAAAACAGTTTTGTCACCTCTTAAAAACATAATACTTGATACATAAAAAAAGAATATACCATCTTTCATTGAATCGTTTATAAGACCATTAGTTTATGTACCAGTAATAAAACAAAAATGCTGCCAAGCCAACTAACATATAATGCTTTCTTACCATATCTCTTTTAAGAGGCATTTCAATTTCATAGGTGTTAAAATGAGAAAATAAAAGCACACCTTAGAATGTGTTCAGCTCAGTGTACGACATACTCATAAGTGTGGAAGCATGGTATAATAACCATCTGTGATCACCCTACACCCAATCCAAGAAGTGGCCCATTGCATATAACCTACGTTTCTTCCCACAGCCCAAGCCTCAGCTTTGTAGGTAGGTTACCCTTTCCTGTATTTTGGGTTTATCATTCACATT
The DNA here is from genome assembly GCF_024166365.1 of Elephas maximus indicus. Classification (NCBI taxonomy): domain Eukaryota; kingdom Metazoa; phylum Chordata; class Mammalia; order Proboscidea; family Elephantidae; genus Elephas; species Elephas maximus. The sequence goes on along the minus strand of NC_064838.1, from coordinate 18,379,485 downwards.
TAAACTCTGTTTCCTGTTAAACTGTAAACTCCCCAAGGGAAGAGACCATCTCTGTTTTCATGACCCCTTTATCTTCAGTGCCTGTGCCCAATAAATGTCGGATAATTGCAGTTGACTAAGTGCACAAACAGATTGTCCAGGGTTTGTCTACATTGTGTCTACCTTTCAAGATTGGGTGCAAACACCGGTTCCTCCAGGAAATCTCCTCTACCTGAACTGGAAATGACCTTGCTTCCCTTTTGAACTCTCATGGCCGTTTACTTTTACTTCTTGTACTCAAACTGTACTTGTTAGGTGCTGTCAAGTCAATTTCAACGCATAGTGACCCTATGTGACAGAGTAGAGCTGCCCCATAGGGTTATCTTGGCTGTAATCTTTATGGAGGCAGATCGCCAGGTTTTTCTCCTGGGAAGTCGCTGGGTGGGTTCGAACCGGCAGCCGTTTGGTCAGCAGCCAAATGTTTAATTGTTGCGTTGCCAGGGCTCCTTCAACTTTCATTTAGGGCTCTTGACCCACTCCTGTCTTCCTGCTAGACTAGAAATAGTAGGAGTCCGGTTCACTGTAGTTTGTCAGCCCTCCCAGTGCTTGGCTTAATAATAAAAGATAACAGTAGATTGAGGTGTATCTGGCATTTTACACATATTCTCACCAAATCTGCTTAAGTTGAAGTCTGTACTATGACTACTCACTCAAACAATAAGTCTATCGAATGAATGAAGACAGTGCTACAACTGAATTGTTCTGTCTGAGCGTGCTACAGTTTTCCCCTGGAATTCCAGGCCTTATGCTTTTCACTGGGGATGTTCTTCAAAACTAAGTGGGGGAAAAATACAAGTAAAATAAATGCAGACTTCCCCTGAGAGTGAGAGGAAGCAGTTTTTTTTTTTTTTTTTCTTAAGGTTTAAAAGACACCTGTGTTTTCTTCCATATTATTTGCCAATTTTTCTGTTATAGTTGTTCTCGTAAATTTATAGGAAATTTTTATGTATAAGAAAAATGATACTTTTTGGGGGGTATAATATGCAAATATTTCCCAGTTTTTCCGTGATCTTTTGACTCTGCTGTGTTACTTGTAGCTAGTTTTGATTTTATTTATCCATTATTTCTTTATGGCTCCTGAGTCATTTGTTTTTATTATGAATGCATCCCCACCTCTGATATTACAAGAATATTTCCATTTTTTTATTTTTAAAATATTTTTAGATAAATGCGGATAAAGCTAGAATCTTAGAAGAACTTCCCTTTTTTGGCATAATCGTTTATTCCTTTGTTTAACCAGCACAATTATTTAGCCCCTGTGATACACAGGTTCACATCTGGGTATGCAGATAACAAGATTGGGAAATGTTCCTGGTTTTAGGGAAGTTACAATCTAATGGAGAGAGAGAACTCTCCAACAAATAAATAAATCTATAAGCACGATATTTTTGGAAAGCGGAATTCCTGAGGAGACAGTGAAACTGATAGTGGGGAGCTGTTTAATGGTGGGTCCCCGGTTGATGGAAATGGTTAACATGCTTGGCTGGTAACTAAAGGTTGGAGGTTTGAGTCCCCCCAGCGATGCCTCAGAAGAAAGGCAGGTGATCTATTCCTGAAAAAATCAGCCATTGAAAGCCCTGTAGAGCGGCCCCGCCCCAGACACCCTGCTAACTCAGAACTGAAGCCATACCTGAAGCCCACTTTTCAGACAAAGATGAGACAGGCCTATAAAACAAACAATAACATACATGAGGAATGTGCTTCTTAGTTCAATCAAATATACAAGACCAAATGGGCAACGCCTGCCCAAAAACAAGATAAGAAGGCGGAAAGGGACAGAAAAACTGGATGAATAGACGTAGGGAACCCAGAGTGCAAAGGGGGGAGAGTGCTGTCACATTGCAGGTATTGCAACTGGTGTCACAAAACAATATGCCGATAAATTTTTGAATGAGAAACTAAATTGAGCTGTAAACTTTGACAAGGAAAACCCTGTGGAGCACAGTTCTGCTCTGACACACGTGGAGCCACCAGGAATCAGGGTCAGCTTGATGGCAATTTTTTTTTTTTTTTTTTCAGTTTAGTGGTAGACAAGGTGTTACCTCCGAGGTGGTTAAGATTTCGCCTGATAGCCCCACCTTGCTAGTTGTGGTCAGACCCAAGGGAGAGTTTATGAAGACGGCCTGAGGGGCAGGACCCTAACTGTTTTGATGACGAGACAAGCCCAGTGAGGAAGGTAGGGCCCAGGCCCTGTCAGCCTTTGGAAGCCATGCTTTGGAATTTGGCTTTTATCCAATGTGCAATGGGAAGCCTTTGGAATGGCTTGATATACTGGCCATTTTGAAAAGACCTCCCTGGCTGCTATGCTGAGTAGAGATTTTCAGGTACAAGAAAGGAAGCAAAAAGAGACAGATGGGTTGGAAAAGTGTGAGCCCACCAAGAATTAGGCCAGTAGATCCAGTGTTAAAGTAAGACTTTTCCAAGTTGGGGCAAGGGCACAGGTACTGCTGCTGAATCGCTGGGTGGCTCAGGCGTCCAGATTAAATACTAGTTTGAACGTGGAATGGAGAGGGACTTTGTGTGGGAGCCTGTTCAAAGGAAAACTGGACAGGTGGCAACCTTGCTTGCTTGGCACCAGCAAGTAGAGCAGTGCTTGCGGGTGATGGATGGCTCCACATTGTTCAGTGCACCATGCTTCAGAGACGGGAGGACAGCACAGCCCCTGGGGACCACAGCAGCATCTTTGGGCTTTTCTTACACATTGTCACCCCCTTAGCATCCTAGCCAAGGTATTAACTCTGAGTTCTAGCCATGTTCCTGCCTGGAAATCTCCCTATTGTTAGTTATGCTCTTGTTTACAGCCCTTGTATTTATATTTTTACCACATTTTAAACTCAAAGTGTCTGAATTTCATTGAAAATGAAACAGAGTAGTTTTTAAAGTGGACTGAAGGTTTCTTTTTAAGAATGGAAACAGTGTGGCTACATGCAATTTATTATTATAATCCTCCCTTTTTCCAAGGTGCATGCATGCTCTTTGCTTAACCAGTGCTTTGTTTTTCGCTCTTCAGTTTATATAGTCTTCTTCCCCCTGACTTCCCAGTCTTGGTAGACAACAGCATTTCCCCCGGAAATACAGAGGGTGAACTGGTCCCATGAATGTGCTTTGCAAGTGTCGATTTTTCAAGACATTCTCATGAAAAGAACTAGTATTGCTCAGTCATTTTTTAATATAAGGAGGTCCATGTTTGGGCATTGAAATTAATTTCCCTTATCACGCCACACAAATAGCCACCCCAGCTGCTTTGATTTATTACCTGAGATGGTTCAGCGGCACTAAAAACAGAGGACAGGAAGACATCACCTCTATGTGGCACCATTAGTCACAGCATTAAAAGCATCACCCTGAATGGACCGCTGCTTGCAGGCCCTCGCCTGCCACGAGAACTCCCTGCTCCCGTCCTGTGTGCCGGGATGCGGGCCCATCCCTGGCTTCCAGGCCACAGCGTTTATTTCCTAGTAGGTTGCTCCCATCCCCACAGCCTTTCTGTTTATCCTCCCTTAGCATAGTGTGAGGGAACTTTCTAACGTGCAAATATAATCCCTGATTAAAACCTTTCTCTGTAAGACAAGCTACAGACTGGGAAGAAATTTTTTATAAATCACACATCCAATAAAGAATTTATATCCAGAATATATAAAGCACACTTAAAACTCTACAGTAAGAAAAAAATCCAATTAAAAAATGGGCAAATGAATAGCCATTTCACCAAAGAAGAATACAGATGGCCAGTAAACACATGTAAAGGTGCTCAACATTATTAGCCATTAAAAACAACAACAAGAAGCCCTCTTGCGGCAGTCTATTCTTCATTAGTGACCATACAGGAGAGAGTAGAACTGCCCCGTGGGGTTTTCACGGAACAGCTGGTGGATTCGTACTGCTGACCTTTTGGTTGGCAGCTGAGCTCTTAACCACTGTGCCACCAGGGTTCCTATTAGTCATTTACACCAAATCAAACCCACTACCGTCGAGTCGATTCTGACTCATAGCAACCCTATAGGACAGAATAGAACTGCCCGTTTCCAAGGAGTGCCTTGTGGATTCAAACTGCTGACCTTTTGTTTAGCAGCTGAACTTAGTCATTAGGGCAATGCAAATCAAAGCTGTGATGACATAGTACTTCACCCCCACTAGGACAGGTATGATCAAAAACTGAACACACCAGATGTTGGCAAGGATATGGAGAAATTCAAACCCTCACCCACTGCTGGTAGGACTGTAAAATGGTACAGCCACTGTGGAAAACAGTTTGGAGGTTCCTCAAAAAGTTAAACATAGAACAGCAATTCCACTCCTGGGTATACACCCAAAGAATTGAAAGCAGGAGCTCAAACATGTATGTGCACCACTGTTCATTGCATCACTATTGACAGTAACCAAAAGGTGGAAACAACCCAAATGTCCATCCACAGATGAGTGCATAAACAAAATGTGGTACGTACACACGATAGAATAGTACCCTGTCGTAAAGAGAAGTGAAGCCCTAATGCAGAGAAACTGAGAGCCAGAACTCGATGGGACCGTTTTTTCGGGTCTTGCAACTTTTCTGCCTTGGACAGGGTGCAGTTTTACCACTTTTCTATCACTTGTTTTCGTGGAGAATATTTGAGTTTTCCTCCTCTGACAGATTTCTGCTTTACACAGTTGCCGGCTTTCACAGGTTTTACTGTATGTGCTACGGTATGGATGTACCTTGAAAACACTATACTGAGTGAAGTCAGTCAGTCACGAAAGGATGAATGTCGTGTGATCCTGCTTAGATGAAGTATCTAGAATAGGCAAGTGTAGAGAGACCAAAGTTGATTAGTGGCTCCCAGGGCTCGGAAGGCAGGGGGAAAAGGGGGCCGTTGCTTAGGATAATGGAAACTTTGGGGATGGATAGTGGTGATGGTTTTACAATATGATGAACATAATCAATGTCACTGAATGGTACATGTAAAAAATGTCGAATGGGTAAATGTTTTGTTATGTATATTCGTACCACAATTAAAAAAAAAAAATGGGCAAAAGCCTTGAAAAGATATTTCACCAAAGGTGATATGGGGGAGGCAAATAAGTATATGAAAAATTGCTCAACATTATTAGCATTAAAAATGTGTTGCCGTCGATTCCGACACATAGCTGTGACAGAGTAAAACTGCAAAATGGCACAGCCACACTGAAAAACAGTTGGGCGGTTTCTTAACATTACACGTATACTTACTATATGAGCCAGCAGCCATGCTCCTGGATATGTATCCTACATCAACGAAGATGTACGTTCACAGAAAAACCTATACACAAATGTTTACAGAAACTTTATTTACAGTAGCCCCTAACTGGAAACAACCCAAATATACTTCAGTGAGTAACTATGGTTCATCCATATAAGGAAGTACTACTCAGTAATAATACGTGATAAATTATTAATATACTCAGTGATTTACAACAATCTCAGAGAAACTGCTGAGTTAAAGAAGCCAATCTCAAAAGATTACATACTCTGTGACTCTATTTATGTGACGTTCTTTAAAAGATAAAACTACTGTATTTTTACACAAATAATGTGCGCCTTCTGTGTTTGCCAGTCGTGCCCTCCCCATGAGGTATTTTCATAAGCTGCACTATGCCGGTTTTTTTTTACATGTTGCTAGAAAAAAAATTAGTTTAGCACACTTAAGAAGATACCTCAAAAGAACATCGAAGAGGAAATCACCAAATCAATACCATTTATAGTAGCCCCCAAGAAGATAAAATACTTAGAAATAAATCTTACCAGAGATGTAAAAGACTTATACAGAGAAAAGTACAAAACGCTTCTGCAAGAAACCAAGAGAGACCTACGTAAGTGGAAAAACATACCTTGCTCACAGATAGGAAGACTTAACATTATAAAAGTGCTGTTCTACCAAAAGTGATCCATAGATTTAATGCAATTCTGATCCAAATTCCAACAACATTTTTTAATGAGGTGGATAAACAAATCACCAACTTCATATGGAAGGGAAAGAGGCCCCGGGTAAGTAAAGCATAACTGAAAAAGAAGAACAACAAAGTGGGAGGCCTTACTGTACCTGATTTTAGAACCTTTTATACCGCCACAGAAGTCAAAACAGCCTGGTACTGGTAAAACAACAGATACATAGACCAATGGAACAGAATTGAGAATCCCGACATAAATCCATCCACACATGAGAGTTGATATTTGACAAAGGCCCCGAAACAGTTAAATGGGGAAAAGACAGTCTTTTTAACAAATGGTGCTGGCATGACTAGATATCCGTCTGCAAAAAAATGAAACAAGACCCATACCTCACTCCATGCACAAAAACAAGCTCAAAATGGATCAAAGACCTAAATATAAAATATAAAATGATAAAGATCATGGAAGAAAAAATAGGAACAACGTTAGGAGCCCTAATACATCGTATAAACAGTATGCAGATCATTACTAACAATGCAGAAGAAGAACTAGGTAACTGGGAGCTCCTAAAAATCAAACACCTATGCTCATCCAAAGACTTCACTGAAATAATAAAAAGATTACCTACAGACTGGGGAAAAGTTTTTAGCTGTGACATTTGCGATCAGCACCTGATCTCTAAAATCTACATGATACTGCAAAAACTCAACTACAAAAAGACAAGCCAGTTAAAAAAATGTGCAAAAGATATGAACAGGTACTTCACTAAAGAGGACAGGTAGCTAACAGATACATGAGGAAATGCTCACGGTCATTAGCCATTAGAGAAATGGAAATCAAAACTACAATGAGATTTCATCTCACTCCAACAAGGCTGACGTTAATCCGAAAAACACAAAACAATAAATGCTGGAGAGGCTGTGGAAAGATTGGAACACTTACACACTGCTGGTGGGAATGTAAAATGGTACAACCACTTTGGAAATCGATTTGGCACTTCCTTAAAAAGCTAGAAATAGAACTACCATATGATCCAACAATCCCACTCCTTGGAATATATCCTAGAGAAATAAGAGCCTTTATGTGAACAGATATATGCACACCCATGTTCATTGCAACACTGATTACAGTAGCAAAAAGATGGAAGCAACCAAGGTGCCTATCAACAGATGAATGGATAAATAAATTATGGTATAGTCACACAATAGAATACTATGCATCGATAAAGAACAGTGATGAATCTGTGAAACATTTCATAACATGGAGGAATATGGAAGGTATTACGCTGAGTGAGATTAATCAGTTGCAAAAGGACAAATATTGTATAAGACCACTATTATAAAAACTTGAGAAATAGTTTAAACAGAGAAGAAAATATTCTTTGATGGTTACAAAAGGGGGGAGGGAGGGAGAGGGGAGGGGGTATTCACTAATTCGATAGTAGATAAGAACTACTTTAGGTGATGGGAAAAACAACACACAGTACAGGGGAGGTCAGCACAATTGGACTAAACCAAAAGCAGAGAAGTTTCCTGAATAAACTGAATGCTTCGAAGGCCAGCATAGCAAGGGCAGAGGTTTGGGGACCATGGTTTCAGGGGACATCTAAGTCCATTGGCATAATAAAACCTATTAAGAAAACATTCTGCATCCTACTTCGGAGAGTGGCATTTGGGGTCTTAAATGCTAGCAAGCGGCCATCTAAGATGCATCAATTGGCCTCAACCCACCTGGATTAAAGGAGAATGAAGAACACCAAGGACACAAGGTAATTACGAGCCCAAGAGACAGAAAGGGCCACATAAACCAGAGACTGCATCATCCTGAGACCAGAAGAACTAGATGGTGCCCAGCTACAACTGATGACTGCCCTGACAGGGAACACAACAGAGAACCCCTGAGGGAGCAGTGGGATCCAGACCCCAAATTCTCGTAAAAAGACCATACTTAATGGTCTGACTGAGACTAGAAGGACCCCGGTGGTCATGGCCCCCAGACCTTCTGTTGGCCCAGGACAGGAACCATTCCCAAAGCCGACTCTTCAGACAGGGATTGGACTGGACAATGGGTTGGATGCTGGTGAGGGGTGAGCTTCTTGGATCAGGTGGACACTTGAGACTATGTTGGCATCTTCTGCCTGGAGGGGAGATGAGAGGGTAGAGGGGGTTAGAACCTGGTGAAGTGGACACGAAAAGAGAGAGTGGAGGGAGGGAGCAGGCTGTCTCATTGGGGGAGAGTAGTTGGGAGTATGTAGCAAGGTGTATATAAGTTTTTGTGTGAGAGACTGACATGATTGTAAGCTTTCACTTAAAGCACGATGAAAGTTAAGAAAAAAAAAAAACCTCAAGAGGAGTGTGCGGTTAGCAAACAAATGTGGAAGGTGAGCGTTAATTCATAAAAATACGGTATAGTAATGTAGACTAGATCAGTGGTTGCCAGGGTTACAGGTGGAGGGAGGAAGGGCAGCACAGGTGAGTTTTTGGGGTGATGGGACTGTTCTATAGAATGTGGTGGTGATTGTTTGAATCTATACATGTGTTAAAGTTCATAGAAATGTATACCTCCCCTTCTGAAAAGTCAGTTGCGCGGTAAAACCAAACCGGTTGCTGTCAAGTCAATTCCGACTCAAAGCGACCCTACAGGACAGAGTAGAACTGTCCCATAGGGTTTCCAAGGAGCAGCTGGTGGATCTGAGCTGCCGTCCTTTTGTTTAACGGCTGACTTCTTAACCACTGGGCCACCAGTCTGCTATTGTATGGTAAATTACCAGAAACAAAGAAACAAAAATCTAAGTCTAGACATCTGCATGTCATCTCCAAGGCCAGGGTATCTGTTGTGATTCTCCCAGCGTCTTCTGTGCACTCTGTCGCCTCTGTCACGTCCCAAATCCTCCATGGCCACTTCTGGATTTCTGCCTGTGGGCATACTTATCTCTCTGCCCACAACCTTCCCTATCCACTTCTCTATACCCCACCTCACCTTGCTAACTGATAGGTGTCCTTCACAGGTCAGGCGTAGAGATGCCATCACTCACTATGGGAAAGCTGCCTCTGAGCACACAGCCCTCATCTTTTCTTGTCTCTGTCAGGAGCCCTGGTAGCACAGTGGTTAAGTGTTCGGTGCTAACCGAAAGGTTGGTGGTTCGAACCCACCGGCCGCTCTGTGGGAAAAAAGACATGCCAGTCTGCTTCCCTAAAGATTACAGCCTAGGAAACCCTACGGGGCCATTCTACTCTGTTCTGTAGGGTTGCTATGAGTCAGAATCTACTCGGTGGCAATGGGTGTCACATTGTGGGGCACTTCTGCTCTGTCCTGTAGGGTTACTATGAGTTGGTATCCACTCAGCAGCACACAAGAACTATGAGATCATGGTGCCTGAGGAGCCCTGGTCGTGCATGGTTAAGCACTTGGCTGCTAACCGAAAGGTTCGAAGTTTGAACCCACCTGGTAGCTCCGTGCGAGAAAGCTCTGATGATCTGCTCCCATAAACATTAAAAAAAAAATTAGGGTCTAGAAAATCCTAATGGGCATTTCTACTTTGTGGCATATGTTGATATGAGTAGAAATCGACTCAGTGGTACCTAACAACATCCCAGTGCTTAGCACCCAGCCCTAATTGTCTCATTAGTTGTCTAGTTATAACACTCAGTTGTAAGTTCAGGGAAAGCCGGTTTCCCTGCTCATTCTCCGGTCCCGAAAGAAAGGCTACAAAGAGCTTGATTAACATGTGAATGAGGGAAAGAAATTTGCCTAGAGATGGATTCCACCTTTGTTTTACAGTTTTCCTCTCTGCCTTCTTTTCCTGGCTGCTCCTGTCACCTCATCTCCTTGCTGAAATTTCCTTCCCTTCCCTTGGTCTCTCAGCAACGGATTCCTCTTTATTTTGGTTTTGCACAGACTGCTTGTTAAAAAGCAATAAATCAAGACTTTAAGGCCTTTATACTTTCTTTGTTTTCACGCTTTGAGTAAAAGTAAAATTATTTTGCAGAATCGTAATTGTGGAAGGGTTTGTTTCTTTTTCATCAGCGATTACATGGTTTTATAGTATACCGTGAAAAGGTATTAGTGGTAAAATCCTTATTAGAGATATAGTTTTACATATTTACTGAACCTCATCTTCCAAGTTCTCTTGAGGAGAGAACAGACTTTCTGCAAAAAAACAAAAAGTTCAGCTCCTATTCTGAAATCCTTAGCGATAATAAAAATAAAAAAAAGATAATGCTAGCACCTAACACTTACGTGACACTTACTAGACATTTTTTAAGAAGCCCTTTATGTATTTAATTCACTTTACAACTACACTAGGAGGTAATGCTGTTATTATTCCCATTTTACACCTGAGGAGACTGCGGCACAACCTGGCTGAATAACTTGCCCAGAGTGACACAACTAGTTAGTAGTGGATTTGGGATTTGAACCTAGGCTGTCTGGGTTCTTTTGAAGAACTGTGGAACAGAGGGTGGAAAGAAGTTGGGAGACTTGCTTTTCCTCACCAAGAACGCGTGTGGACCTCTTTTTAGGTCTCCCCAGCGTTTTCTCTCTGTATCCTTTGTGCGGGCTGCCAAGGGGTTCCAGGAAGGTTTGTGATGTTCCTTTCTCTTCTGTTGCTGAGAACAGTTCCATACTTGTATCTTGATCATTATTAGAGCAGGTAATTGGAGTAATTGGAAAAGTGAGCTACAAAGCAAAATGGCGCAAGAAAGTAGTTCTTGTGAAGGTACAAAAAGTAAAACATAACTTGGCCTGTGTGTCACAAATTACGAAGTGTTTTCATTTGTATCTTCCCCTAAGATGCCTCTCACCACTACCCATTGTTACTACCTGATTTTTACAGGTGAGGAAAGTGAGATCCAGAGAGAAGCGAGTGGTGTACTGTAATTCAGCACACTGGTCCATGTGAGACTGGAATGCAAGCTTGGTTCTCTCCTCTGCTGTCCTATTTTCCTTCTCTTTTCCTCTTCTTTTTCTTTCTTTCCTTTTCCCTCTCTTCCCACTCTTCCCCATTCCTTCCCTTCTTCCCTCCTTCCTTCCTTTAGAGTCCTTATGCACTGAGAAAGAAAAACTCTTCCATAAACTTCAGACACAGGCAATGTGATTTCATCTTTTTCTACCAATATTAGCTTTCTACTGCTATGTAACAAATTATCACAAACTTAGCAGTTTTCAAACATCACCCATTTATTAGCTCACAGTTCTGTACGTCAGAAGTCCAGGCGCGGCATGGCTGGGTTCTCTGTTTGGGGTATCAAAGGGCTGAAATCCAAGTGTTAGCTGGACTGAGTTTTTATATGGAGACTCTGGGGAAGAAGCTGCTTCTAAGTTCATCCAGGTTGTTGGCTGAATTCAGTTCCTTGTGGTTGTAGGCTGAGATCCTCATAATATTGGCATCAGCTGGGGGCTGCTCTCAGCTTCTGGAGGCACCTACATTCCTTGCAGTGTGGCCTCCTCCATGTCAACGCCAGCAATGGTGCATCAGACCTTTCTTGTGCTTCAAGTATCTGACTTCCATTGTTTCTGATTTCTAAACCCTAATTTAAAAGACTGCTGTGATATGATAATGTCCCTATAATAAGGTTGGCTGATATGAGACCTTAAATATATCTGCAAAATCCCTTCACATCAACACCAGCATTAGTGTTTAATTGAATGTCTGGGAGAGGGTGCTCATACACCAAAAAAAAAAAAAAAAAAAATACACCAGGGGCCATGAATTTGTGTACCAACTTAGAATTCTGCCTACCACATTATAATTATAGCATTAAAAAAGGTAAAGGCAAACACAAGCAGAGGGCCAACTCTAAGGTATTTTTCAGTGTAATCACATAAATTATTTTACAGTTTGAAAAAAATTTTTTTTTGGTGGTGGGGTTTTTTTTTTTTTTTGCTTCTGCCCCACAAGATGCATTTTATATTTATTAGCTCATTTGATTGAAACCATATTTGTAATCTGTGTACTTCTGTTTGCCTTAAAAGGATTGAAAAAGAAGTAGACATCGTATTAGATGAACAATACAGTTATGTATCACTGACTATTCATTTCTTTAGCATTGTTTCAACCTGCTTCTTTCATCCTCCATCTCCTTCTGCCTTCTCTTCCTGTTCTTTGGCTATTTGATTCCTTCTCCACATTCAGTTCTCATCTTAAATATCACCCTCTCATGGCCTCATCTAGAGTAGGTTAAAAAATTGAGAGGTTTGTCAAGTTGTTCTTTTATTAAGGCTCTCTGATGCTTTCTTTGTATGGGGCTATTTCTGGATTTGTTTGCTTGCCTGTGTCTTATCTCTGTCTCCCACTAGACTGTGTCAGGAAAGGAGGAACCAGGCCTGTCTTGTGCTTCATACAGGCCCAGTGCCTAGAGCATGCTTGGTACAGAGTCAAAGCCACAGTTGCCATCCAGTTGATTTTGACCCATAGCTACCCAGTCACTGTGCTCCATAGGGTTTTCAGTGGCTGAGTTTTCAGAAGCAGATCCCCAGACCTTTTCGTCTGAGATGCCTCTGGGTGCGTTCGAACCACTAAACTTTTGGTTAGCAGCCTGAGCACATTAACCATTTGCTTCACCAAGGCACTCCCTGGTATGGAGTAGTCACCCAAAAGTAGGTATTTTAATTCATGAGTAAATAGAAGGCTATACCTGTAGTACAAGAAGGTTAATTTTAACATTTATTTGGAAAAGGTGCTATACTAGTGAAACCAAGTTAATTCTAAAGACACTCCTGAAGCCTTTATATTTTCAGAAGTGCCCAACTGACTGTCATGAAGCTCTTAAAAGGGAGAGAGGGAGGCTCCACAAATGGTAGAGCCGAGAAGGAACAGTCCATATTGTCATTCAAGACATGCAGTGCCACTGGATAGGAGGGTGACGAGTGTCCAAGTCATGAGCCATCTGATGTTTGGATCATGGTTTCCTATAAAATTGTTAATGCCCAGAGGCATATCCTCTCTTTCCCCCCAGCTTTTTTCTCTGATTTTCTCCTAAGCAACAGAAGACTCACTTCCAAGCTATTTGACCTTGTGCAAGTTAGTCAGCCTCTTTAAGCCCCTCTTTCTGCCTCTGTAAAATGGGCGTAATAATTCCCCACCTTGAAAAGTCATTGGAAGGATGGGAGGACGGTGAATGTGAATGCCTGATCCCTACTGAGACTGAGAAGTCCGATTTTTCTTATTACCAGATTATATCGTTTTAGCCTTGACCCTGCAAATCTGGGGTGGAATTGAAACCCTCGTCTTAACAACAGACAGTTTTGGGATGTTATTTTAAAAGTTCCAGTAAATTACACAATTATTGAAGATCGTATTCACAATAATTGATTATTATCTTCCTATGTTAAACAAAGATTACCTATTTTCAGATTGACACAAATACATTTCACATACACATATTGTGAACACCATTTTTTTTTTATGATTCAGAAGGTGCTTCAGACCCTTGTAGCGCTTCTGGTTTTATTATGAACTCCAGTTAGCATTTTACCGTCACTGTTTAGAAGTATTGGTTAATATCAAGTTCTGGAAAGCAGCTTCCACCTGTTCATCTTTTCCTTCATGAATGATGTGAAAAACAGCTGCTTTTTGCAGATTGGCTCCGTCCGCCCAGCCCCTCCTGCTTGTACCAGTTGCCTGCCTTCACTGTGGTGAGGACTCCCTTGCAGCGGCTCGTGCTGGGGGGCTCGTGCTGGGGAGCAACAGAACCAGAGCAGTAACAGCCAAAGAGCAGAGCGACAGTCACCAGTAGAGCTTCAAACCAAGTACCATAAGTTGTTCAAAATGGGTCAAGCTGTTAACACACTTCAGCTGAGACAATTTTAGGGAGTAACAAGGACAGAGTAGATCAATTTCCACTTCTTTTTTTTAATCACTGAAAAAGTACATACATGATGAATTCTCAAGGTAGGTTAAACAGTAAATATGGTGATGGAAGAATTGAGGCATTGTAACGGAGCTCTGATGGCATAGTGGTTAAGAACTCAGCTGGAAACCTTATGGGGCAGTTCTGCTGTGTCCTGTAGGGTCCCTAGGAGTAGGAATCAACTCGACAGCAACGGCTTTTATTTGGTCTGTTGTAGTATTCATTATGGATGTCATTTCTACTTAGGGCTGCATTCCTATCTTTTCATTTGTTTTGCCATCTTTTCATTTACTGCATGTGATTTAGAGAAGTCAGTTCATTGTACTGCAGTGGGATTGTAAGTCTGTATTTCTGATTTAATTTTAGCGGAGTGAGCCCCAAACGCAGGGCCGGCAGACTTTTTGCTTTGTGCTAATTGGCAAAGAGAGCTTGGACATTCTGCTCAGTCTGTCTATATACGCTCCAGTCTCCTCTCCTGTAAGAGGGGGCTGTTCACTTCTTACCTGGAGGTTGTGATAATAAAAGGACATCTCCTAGAGATGTGAAAAAAAAAATGTTTAAACCCCGTGGGAATGCTTTCATTTTTCTTACTCTTTCAACACAAATTGATATGCAAAGGCAGGATGCTGTCTTCAAAGTTGTTGGCATCAGTTCATCATATTTCTGGGTGAAGTATGTGAAAGCGATTATAGGTAATAAATATCTTTTTTTTAAAAAACTTATTGCAGAGGCAGTTTTTTCCACTGTTAATGAGGGTAATTTGACTTGGTTGAAGGATTGCCGTTCTTAAGAATTAATGCAGTAATCCAATTCAAAGATTTAAAGAGATCTAAGATTTTTCACAGGTCGCGTGCTAGCGAATGTGCTCCTATCACATAGCAACTAATGGACTTGAACGCCAGTCTGTCATTTACTGTTCCCGCGCTGCACAGCAGCTTTGCCCTTGGAAGTGAGTATACTTTCCAAGTCTCGCAGGTTATTTAGAAATGTGGTGTATCTGTACCACTTCTGAGAGATAGTATCCTGTTTCCCACAGCCCCTAATTACTCTAAAAACGGGATAGATCTTTCCTAATTACATGTTTTAATCCTAATCCGCTAAGGTCTGAGGAATACCAGGCTCAGAGGAGCTGCCTTCTTGCTTTTCTTTTTCAGAGGAGGGCCTTTTATTATTTTTAAAAACGAATCCCTGTATCGTTGTATTCCTACCTGTAGGTTAATTGACATAAATACAAAGGTAACGTGCATCACATTTGTAATTTTCCATTTTGGATAATGATGTATAATAATTAATAGCTAACAATATTTTGTAAAGGTTTATTTGTAAAAGAGGTTGGAAATGCACTTATTTCCCGTTACACTTGTGTCCCTCAATATTAAAATATCCCATTTTGAGGCAATTAGAAGCATTTGTTTCTCCTTTCAAGGTGTGTTCTCCAGGCTGTCACCATCCCGTGCGCATAGGACCCTTTGTTCCTTAATTAGAAAAAGGGCTTGAGCTCATTAATTGTGGTTCCAAGTGGTGTCTGCTCAAATGCTGAGGCAGTCCTACGCCACAAGGAAAGAGCAGGCCTAAATCTGGGAGCCTCTCCGTGCAGTTCCGAGAACTGTTAGAAGCTAAACAAACAGCCGAGGGTCCTCGTAGGGCGGTTCTCACATCCTGAACTGTCCTGGAGGGTTTGGCTGGCTGCTCATCAGTCGTAAAGCCGGAGAGATGTCTGTTCTCCCAGGAGGAGAGCGGGGGAGAAAGCACATGCAGTCAGAAATCTAGAACTTTACCTTTGTTAAAAAGCCCATGAGCTTCAGAAACATTGGTTACAGAGCTCTTTTGGGATTTTTTTGATGAGTTAACGGACACCATCCCAACTTGTTAAACGTTTAGGAAAGTGGGTGCATTGTTGGCAAACACAATAGCAGACAGACATGTTAATGTTTGAGAGGCCGATTTTCACTTATGAAGACACGTGGCGGCATAATGCCAGCATTGGACATTGGAGGAGTTGCAAGCAAATTGAAAGCTAAAACTCCCCAACTGAATTTGCAAAGCCTTAGGCCCACATCAGTTATCAGCAAAGAGCCCTAATTTCCACACGAAGAACAGGCATTTCTCCAGCCTCCAGGAAATGCCATGTGTCTCATGTCTCCAGAAATATTAACAATGTGCATGGCGGCTCCATCTCACTGGTCAAGATGGAGATTCCAGAAGCAGAGAAGTACATGAGCAACTTGAATGAAAAATCTCAGACTGCATGGATGATGCTTCCCTGTGGCTTGGCTGGACTAGGGTGGGAGGGATGAAAGAAAGGGGTGTGAAGCATAGTGTCAGTTTGCAAGCCAGAGATCTGAAAGTCAAGCAGGGAAATTTGAGGGCCAATTCAGTTCACTTTGAAAAGGTTCTCTCCAGACAGGTAGCTAACCTTCTGGAACAAAAATGATTTGGGATCTCTAGGCAAGTCTGGTAGCCCTGGTGGCACAGATATTCAGAGCTTGGCTGCTAACCAAAAGGTCAGCAGTTTGAATCCACCAGTAGCTCTTTGGAAATCCTATAGGGCACTTCTTCTCTGTCCTGTAGGTTCGCTGTGAGTCAGAATTGGCTTGACTGCAATGGGTTTTAACAGGTAGGCAGGTCTGAGATCCTTTCCTGCCACCCCACCCATCAACTCCATTGTCATCCTTTGCCTTCTCTTTCCATCCCTGCCAAAGGATAAATTGCCCTCATCCTGCTAATGCAAGACATTATTAACAAAAGGAAGTACTTCGTAAAGGAAGAAGAGAAGGTTTGGCAAGTGGAAGCATGCCACCATTTTCCCCCTGTGCTGACAGTGGTATGGGTCAGAAACAATGAAAATGGAAACAAATATTATTTTCCTGAAACGCACTGCCCTTTAAAGAGACATGTCTAGGTAACAATATAGACACGTGTGTGTATATATATATATAATTTTTTCACCAGTAATTTTTTTTTTTTTATGTTGTATTTCTGGGAGAAAGAAAAATAGATTTTAAAATGTAAAAACCATTTCTTCAATTGAGTATGCAAAAATCTCATTGCAGTATTTATTCCAAACCTGCTCTCATAATGTTCAGTCAAGGAGAAAACAGCAAAAAACAGTTGTTGATGGACTTAGCACAGAACTGGATTAAATAAGCATTAGTCTACTGAAGCTGATTACAGGAATATGAAAATGCAGTATCTTAATGGTACATATTTTTATGTGGCAGCTCAGTTGCCTTTCATTTTGCAGCTAATATGTCTATTCTTATGAGTCATTTACTTCTTTAATTACCTTTTGCAGGCAAGGCACCATGGTATATTAATGTGAACGATTTTTACTGCCAGTTTATCATACAATGCCCCAGAAGTTGAAAGGCGTAATTGACTTGGAAGAACAGCTCATGAAGGAAACAATATTTAGTTGACAGTTTTCCTTGTACTCTCTGTTGACGTTTATGAGTTTACACTATGCTAAAGGAGTAATAAACACAATTTTCTTTCAATAACAGGAAAGGGTAGCTTCTAAAATACATTTGTGGGAAACACATTTGTTCCTTTCTCGAATAATATGAAAATAACACATTTCCAGTGATAAGACCTCTCAGATTGCCAATTGAATTAAACCTTTGAAGGTGTGTTTATAACCTGCCTCAGAGCGTTAGGAGATATTAGAGTCCGTGTGAGTGAATTGATTTAATGAGTATTTAAATTATATACAGATTTGGATAAATCATATTTAAATCTAGGTGTTGGGGTGAGACCACTCAGTCATGCCCTCCAAACTTCCCAAGGGAGGGAAGGGAGTTTGGGAATTGTCTGCAACATGATTTTCTTTCTCCAAAGGAGGGAACGTCTGACAGTACGTGTCGGGAAAAATAAAATGAAGAAGGCACAGCTGATACAACTCCTTATAAGGTTTGGGCTTTGAACAGTTAAAGACTTAGGCAGGTCACTGCCGTTTGGGTTTCTGGAATGGTGAGTTTATTCCATGGGGCAGTTAGTAAGTGCTCTTTTCTTCCATCCATCATGTCCACAGTCCCCTCTGCACTAGGGCTCTTCACCGTCTCTGGGCAGGCCCTGGGTTGGCACGTTGGTTTAGAGGGAGTTAAACTTTTCACAGTTTTCTGAATTGTTTGCACTTCAGTCCTGTGCAACATAATGAAAGTTTTCTAGCCATCTGTTGTTAAGCTGGCGGTGAGCAAGGCCAGTATATCCAAACAAAGTTCTGGCCTGCTGTAAACTGAACCTGTCAGTTTAGCATAGCTTTGTTGACCCCTCCAACGAATAGGGCAGCCCTCGGTACCAGGCACTCACTGCCTAGCGCTTTCAAAGGGGAAACTATTTTGGGGCCAGAGGTGGGGGCCTGTTTACTTTTTCCTCTCAGTGTTCCTCCCACTGGCTTGAACTAGTTTATACTTAATCTTTAAATGGATAAATGGATACTTGTCCCCCCTCCTTTTTTGGAGTGGGGAGATTGGTTTTTAATAGGGGATTGTAACTTTTAGATCAAGGTGTGAGTGTGTGTCTGTAAATGAGCGTGAAGTGGCTGTGATGAAAAAGAACATTCTAGGCAGTTATTTTTGTTTCATTATTTTGTCTTTCAGTGTCTGGGGGACAAACAGTCTAGGCAATGGAAGCGTCTGTATTTATTACTTGGTTTATATGAGCCAAAATGTTTTCACAGCTTTAGAAGGACTTTTTTTTCCCCTTTTGTTTTGCATTCTGTATTCCATCATCTGACTTTAAGGTTCAGTGTCACCGAGCAGCAGCAGTTTGACAACGCTCCCTGCTGTCTGGGGCATTCCCTGCTTCTCTGTTCCCGTTTGCAGAGTCTTAGCTAATGCTTTCGGCTGTCCAGCTTAACCTCAAAATAATTTCATTGTTGTGTGGTAATTTTTTCTTTTGTGGGGAAGAAAAATTTCTTGTTTAGCAGTGTTTCCTTGGGTATATATGAAATATTCTTAGACATTCAGATCTTTGGGGGGGGTGTGTGTCTGTATGTGTGTATGAATATGTGTATGAATATATACATAAAAAACATACACATATATACTTTGTGTGTATATGTGTATGTTGATATGTGTGTGTATACATACTTATGCATGTATGTACACCAGACGTCTTGGTACAGTGGTTAAGTGCTTGGCTGCTAATCAAAAGATTGGCTATTCGAACCCTCCAAGCAGTCTGAGGGAGAAAGATGTGGCAGTCTGCCACCCTGAAGGTTACAGCCTTGAAAACCCCATGGGGCAGTCCTACTCTGTTCTTTAGGGTCACTATGAGTCAGAATCACCTCAGTACCAATGGGTTTATAAACATAGCTACATACATATTCATATATGTGTGCATATAGAAATTTGCATATGTGTGTATGTAAATATACAATACACACACACACTGCTCACCTTTGTGGTTTTCCTTTTGTTAATGACACCCCGTAGGTGCTGCTATATTTTTACCTTGGCCACGCTGTGGGGTGTTTTCTTTTCCACCATTGGTTATATTTGTGTCCCATTAAGAGAAGACTGTGGCACTATCTTTAAACCATCCCAATTCATTAAAGTATCTGGGGAGAATGACCACTGTTGTTGGATAACTGTTTCAGCCACTTCTGTGGCCACCGAAGATGGATGATAAACACATCACAGTCCCACATGGCAACAAAGAAAGAAGGTGCTGGAAGGATCCACATTTGTCTAAAGCACCAACATGAGAGAGATTTAGCTCAGCTTTTTTTTTACTGCGATCAAGGAATGTACAAGGGTCAGGCATTCCATAAATGGAAGTGGGGAAGGCAGGAGAAGCAAAGGAATAAACAGGTAGGTACAAGGCTTTCCCTTTAAGGGACAAGGAGTATCACAGTAGTGAAAAATACTCACTTTAAAATTTAAAGTAGTGCGCTTACTTGTAAATATCATATAGTCATAATATATTTGTAAGGCGACTGATACATAAAGTGCTTTTTTAAGATAAAAAAATGTATTTGGGGTAGAGTTTCAGCTGTAGATGTCAGGTGCAGCTTCACAAGTACTCCAAGAGTCAATCGAATAACCTTGGCATTTAGGACACTGCCTTTTAGAACAAGAAATTGTATTTTGTTGTGTGTGTGTGTGTGTTTTGTTTTGTTTTGTTTTTTTAAATAAGTGAGGACTGCATTAAGAGGTCATCTATTAGCTGTGTTTTTGCTGTCTTAAACTCAGCCTTTCTGTCTATTAAAATCAAACCACTGTGTAAACATTCCAGTGTTGTTCTTGGTCTCCACAATGGCCACGGGGATCAGGTTTCACCTGCCTGCACATCTTCAAGCAATTAGAGCAATTAGTGTGAAGCCATTTCACATTCAAGGATTCGAGGTCTAAGGTGACATTCAAGTCCAGGAGAAGTCTGAACGGGAGAGAGAGGAAGAAGCCTAGAGCATGGCTACTGTTCCATGGCCATGAGCAGACAATTTCTGTTTTAAAAATGGTAGCTCTTTAATGATGTTATTGTGAGGTTTTTAAATGACATATCAAAAGTTGTTTATATCAAAAAAACCCAACAGTTTTTTAATTATACTAATGAAGGTCTTCAGACATGGCAGATTTTTTAAAAAATAAAAGACTTTTAATGGCCATGAGAAATGCAATGTTGCTATGCCTTGGGTCCCAGCGATGGTGACAAGCCTTCTTTATAGAGGAAGAATAAATTTTTTAATGTATAAGGGAATTTGCATTTTGATTTTATAAGGTAAACCTCCTGGTTTTGGATAAATGTAACATAAATGACATGGAATATTTAGTTGGGAGATTTTTAAAGTGAGTCTTGTAAGCAACTCGAGGTTGTTTTAAGATTGGAGAAGAACATTGGTGACTTTTGCCAGTGCAAGATAACTAGTTTTATCAAATCAGGTAGTTGCATAGGTGTGACAGAAGGTGGCTTTAAAAACCAGCCTTAGAATTCAGTGGGATTTTATTTTGTTTTGTTTTTGTTTGTTTGTTTGCATTTTTGACTTCTGTAGCTTAGCTCCCCAGGAATCTTATTTGCGCAAGGCAAACCCTAAACTGATTAAAAACTGATTACAGCTTTTTAAATTGGTTAGTACATTTAAAAATCCATATTTTACTGTTGACTTATTATATAAGAAACGGGGGTGGGGGGGCTAATTTTTAAAAATCCAGGCTGCTGCTAAAGAAGATCTTGCTCTGCTGTCCCAGAGGATGTTTGCAATCAGGAATAACCACAGGCTAAATTATAATGTGGAATTCTGTTGCCCTTTAACCTGACGCTGCCTGTTCACATTCAGTGTTTGTTAACAAACAACTCTCAAGTACAAAATTGTTGGGAAAATGGCTTTTTCATTATATGCACTGACTTTAATTAAAATAAGAGGCTTCTATATATTCTTTTTAAATAATTATGTGCTTCAAAGAAAGTTTTTGCACTAATGCCTTTCCAGAATTGCCCCAGTTGGCTTAAAAGCTACTAGATGTTGAACCATTCTACCTGTGGGACTGAAAGCATCTGTCTTTTTTGTGACTTAAGCAGAAGCATTTGTGTTCATTCAATAATGAGCCATTTTAGGGAACTGGGCTGCTTAGAGCTCTCTAGCCCCATCTTGGACTACTTATAGCTCTTCTGTTGAAAGATGGTTTTCCTGATGGCCAGCCTGCATGGTGCCCAGGCTCTGTGCCCTTTGGTAACGCATCCCGAGCAGATACAGGGCATGCTAGCCAAATGCAGCGTGTTGGACACTGAGCAAGGTAAGGGTCTGCCTTTCCCCCCTGCCCTTAGAGACGGATTGCTGAGAAATCACTGGCAGCATTTCTAACTGGACCGACCGAGTTAGAGAATAACATTTGACTCAGACCCTCCACTCTTCCTGAAAGTGGAGAGGCAGGCGTGGAAGCACCACGGGGCTCAGAAGGGAGGTGAGACACTGAACCAGGTCTCCCATGTCCCCTCCAGCCTAGCCCTCTGTTTCTGTGATCTGCCTTTTGGACTGTTTTTGTGGCTGATCAGTTCCACCTAATAATGTCTCTTGATTTCTGCTATTGTAATACTCGGGCGACATGCTGTTCTCTTCATTTTTATAAGCTTTAGATGCTTCTGCCTGTCATATTCTGGCGGTTTATCTTCAGCGTCTGGATTTGCTTTCAGACTTGAATGTCTATCAAGCTGCCGTTGCTTTGAATGTGAGATCAAAAGAAGATGAATTCCAGTAAAAAATTTCCTTCTATGAAGAAAAGATTGGGGCCTATGTAAACATCCCACTGACAGCTCCCAATGAGTTATTTCAGCCGAGTATTAGCACCTGGATGACAGACAGTCCGGCATTCCACGCTAAATAGCAAATCAGTTGCTTCCGTGGCAGAAGGAACATTGCCACAACAGCAGTGCATTTTCGGAAGGAATCCTTTTCTTCCTCCTCCTCTTTTTTTTTTTTTTTTATTGAATATGGCTGGTCGGCTTACTTCATCCTATTTTTCAAGCTGACTTGCTCTGCCTTGAGCAGTTTCCTTTTCTTTCCAGTGTCTGTGGAGTTACTCTGGTGACAGAAGACAGGACTTTGATAATTAGTTTGGGGCGAGTAAAGGAGTGCTCGACCAGGCAGGCCAGGATTCTGGAGATAAACAGGTCGTTTGGTTGATTGCAGAGAAGGAAAATGTAAAGGAAAAGCAGCAGAAGGAAGATCAAGGGCATATCCTTAGGACGTGGGACGATGTGCTCTGTAAGAATACATGTGACAAAATCCTCTAAAGTCCGCAAAATCTGAATTTTCTCTTTAAAAAACAAAACAAAACATCCTGCTTATGTAAATGTCACCACCAAAATATGTCAAAAGCAGGTTTCCTAAAACCCCACCGGTGTGTATTTGTGTGACCGAGGTGTGTTTGGTGAGAGCTTTGGTGGCACCCTTGGTGTGCTCTGTCACAGCTTGCAGACCTGGGGTGACTGAGATACACGCACCCTTAATAGATTTCTCTAAGTGTTCAGTGTAACTTTGAAAATTACCTGCAAGCTCCAACCAATCTTTCAACTTTGAAAGTGAAGAACTGCTTCAGGAATTCTTGTGGTTTCTTTGTCATTTAGTCAGAGCCCAGCCAGCTACTGTGGAGGAAAGCCTCCCGAGGTTGCCGACAAAGGGCAGTGTTCCAGTGTG
Source organism: Elephas maximus indicus (assembly GCF_024166365.1). NCBI lineage: Eukaryota > Metazoa > Chordata > Mammalia > Proboscidea > Elephantidae > Elephas > Elephas maximus. The sequence continues at coordinate 18,356,558 of NC_064838.1, read as the reverse complement.
TTTGCTCCTCGAGTGTGCTTCAGCCGCACAGCACTTCCTGTTTATTCAAACATCTTTTTTACCACTCTGCAACCCCCGCTTCACAGAAACAGCCAGCACCCATCGACAGTGAGAAGACTGAAATCCAAAGGCAGACAGTACCAGCTCACTCCGTCAAACTCTTCATTTTCTCTGTAAGTGTCCAGAGAGAAAGGACCATTTTCACGGGGTTAAACTTTTTAACTTGGGCTCTGCTCCTGCGCAGACGTTCTCTGAAGGGCAAAATGAGATGATCCAACTTGTTTACTGCTTTTTTCTTCCCCCTCCCTCCTCCTCTCTCCATCAAAGGCTTTTTTTTTTTTTTTTTTTCCTTCTTCTTCCCCGTATTGAGAGATTTGAGAATACAGGTTCTTTCTAACTTCTTGTTAATTCGCTCTTGCTTTCAGACGTGTCTGTGGATATTATCTGCTAAGTAAGCAGCCGTGCGTTGTCAGGACAGTTTTATAGGCTGAGCATAGATGAGAACTGCTCTCTGCGGATTGTGACTTTGCTTTGTGTTGCCTGCTTTTTCTTCCTGTTACCACAAGGAAGAAGAGAGCGTGGGGAGAGGGTGCCTTTGTAACGGGGACTCTGTGTCTGCAGAATTGTCCTCTGATATTTGCATCACGACACCGTCATCATCTGTGAATCGGTCTTGATGATATTTGTACCAATTTCATGCCAATAAAAGTCAGACTGCTGAAACACGCACGGTCATTATCTTGTTCATATTACTATTGTTTAAATGGAACGGGCTGCAAAAGGGACAAGGAAGCCCACCTCACTTGCCACACTGGTTGTTAACTTTGATGCTGGAAGGCTCTTTTCAAAAATTGCTTTGTGGCTAATTAGTACGGCAGGGAAAGCCTTCTGACTGGGGCTGCTTCTCTTCTCTGTGGTGAAGAGTGAAATAACTGTTCTTAGTCCTTCCTGTTGAGATGGCTTTTTTAGCACATGGTTTGACATTTCCTAAAAGGGTTCCACCTTTTCCTCTCTGATGTAGCCTTCCCTCTCGCCTGGCTTTTAAAATGTGCCCCTCCCAACCGTGGCTCCCCTTTTCCTCCCTCCTTCCCCCCCCTCCAGGACTCCAGTATAATTGGTAAGCCAGGTGTTAAGTTTTTGAACTCTGTACTGGTCAGGGAATAGACAGGAAATGGAAAATTAGCTCTTTTGATCTTGAGAGAATTGTTATTACTCTAAAGCTTGTTTGTTAGTCCTCAGACTAAATACGCTCAAATGTTAGTGTCTAAAAAGCATCTATCAGAACAGGGAACAAATATGCTCTGGAGTTCGTCGGACCTCTTATGGAAGGAACACTTAAATTGTGTGGGTGGGTGGGTGTGGGGGTGGGGGTATGGGTGTGAGAGAGTAGGGGAGGGCGGCTTCTTTAATGATCAGAAGTTGTTCTACCTTGTAAGAAAAAAAATTCTGTTTGCGACTGCCTTAAGGACAATTTGTTTAACAGTAGGAGTCATTATAGGGAAAATAGAGTGACTGAAGGTATTTCACTCAGATGTTGGTGTAGGTGTGGGGGCTGAAAACTCAGTGTGGGAACAGTGGGCTGTATTTCTTGGTATCTCAGTCTGTTTGATGACCATCAAATTTCCCGGCTGCTGGCTTTGTTTTTTCTGGATGGCATGTTTGATTATTTATCAGAGGGGAAGGGAGTAGCTGAAGCAAATAAACATGTGACCAAGTTCTGTTTTGTTTTCCACTCAGAAAGCCATGCCCTTTAACAGATATACAGAAAATAATAAATGCATTGTTTTATGATAAAAGGGAATTATATGTGTCTTTTTTTTTTTTTTTTTAAAGGCAAGTGAGTTAACCCTTCAGGCTCAGGGGCCTTTTTACCTTCTGAGAATTCTCCAGGCTTTTAACTGAGAACAAATCTACTATGGTGTGTAGTTTTATGATACAGTATTTCCTAGGATTAGTTGTTTAAAGTTTTGGCTTTTCTATTTTTTTTTTTTTTTGCTTAGTTATGCCTGCCTCAGTAGCTTTACTTAACTGTTGTATGTGTATCCTGTGTATCTTGTATCTTGTGTGGGGTGTGCTGTGTGGGGTGTGTGTGTGTTTAAACAGTGATACCACTGGACAGATTAGTAGCTCTTGGAGTTTTGATGAAGGCTGTATTCTGACTCACAGGGTCGCTATGAGTCAGAATCGACTGGACGGCAGTGGGTTTTTTTTTTTTTTTTTTTTAATATATTCTGACTTTAGATCTAAACTTGAACAGCTCAGTATAAGGAAAATATACCAGAATGTCTGTGACCAGTACACAGAGTCATTTATTAGAGGCCAACCATTTGCTCTAGCCTTTAGAAGTGCCAGGATGGTACTGTAATGCTAAGAGTCTATTCTCATGTATATATCCCTCAAAAATACCTTCCAGTCTTTAATGTTATGTGACATATTTGAGGATCTTTGAGAGTTGTCGCTATCCCAAATTGAGTCCTCCAGAGTCCTCGGAAAAGGCTCAAACCATGAGTGTGGATTTAAAAACAAACTAAAATGTTCCTCCTTTGGTTTTAATTCTCAGGTGGGGTGTGCATGATGGTGTGTGCGCCATCTTTGTGCACAGACAGGCGCGTGTGCGTACACTGTCACTTTTTTAAAAATAGCATGATTTTCGGTAGGGGCTCCCTGTTTACTGTCCTAGCACAGTGCCTGGCCCAATCGTATCAAGCCCTATAAATCACAGTTGAAAATCTGTTTCGCTGCCTATACTGTTTTGGAATGTGAATTGAAAATATGCACACAGAGGGATTCCCTCTTCGTTGACTATATAAGGGAAGAGTACAGCAGACACTCTGGTGGTGTGCGCATTCACACACAACACGGCTTCCACCAGGCCTTGCCCTGCGTTTAACTGGGGGGTGGCTTTGCTCTTGTGGAAGAAGACAAGGTTGAAAACAATAGCCTTTCCGCCACCTCTGCTGTCGTCTTGGGTGACTCTCCAAAAGGCATTGGGCTTGGATAATCATACTTTGTACTTATACAGAGCCCTTTGTCTGTGGAAATCAAAGTGGCTGACTAATATTAACTCATTAATACTCAGAACACCCTTGGGACATAGGTAGGCTACAAAGATTATTCCACTTTTGAGGTGGGAAAATGTCCTGTTGTTAAAATCGTTTACAGTTTCCGGGTGTGTCTGTACTGAATGCTCAGGCAAGACCTGGAAGGGATGTGATCTAGGTGCCATGAGAAGCATTTTTCCCGTGACATACTCAGTCCTGACCACAGGCAGTCTCACGAGAAAGTCTTTTACCGTGAAGAAGTTGAACTGGAAAATATAGCTCGTGCATGGTGTTGGTGGTCGTGGGAGGGAAGAGACAGTGAGAAGTAATCATGGTTAATTTTAATCTATTTAGGGTCAGAGTTCAGATATATTTTTTAAAGCTACAAAAGGGGCTGAAAAGTGTGATTTTGGTTTTGTTTCACTTTAACTCAATATGATGTTGGCAATTTAACTTAAAAATCAAGTTAGTTTGTTCTTTGCACAGAAACAGACACTGCTTATTGGCTATGGGAAAGTCAGTCCCAAGCTGCTCAGTTGTTACATACTATTTCCGTACTTTAGGGGCAAAAGAGACATTCTTTTAACTGTAGGTGTTACTATATGATCTTCCAGTTCTGGTGTGTCTTGGCTCTCCTGCCTACAGTTCCAAAGTGTGGTGTAAAAGTTTGTCACATGCCATTTGCTGTCCCAAGTCCTTTGTTCTCTAGAAAACTCTAGAAGAGGCTGGTGGTTGTTTAGCTCCCAGTACTGTTGATCTGATGGAACGCAAATATAGAAGTTAGACTTGAAAACAAGCTCCATTCAAAATATATTTTTAATTTTAAGAAGCAATTTTTACAAAACTATGAATAATACTCGAGTTTTGCTTAAGAAAATGACTTTTAAGTCCAGACCCCTAAAGTCGATAATGTATCATGTGTAGATAATGGTATGGCACTTGATTTTTTTTTTTTTTTAATATTCTTAATTCATTCATGTATTTTCGTATCTTCTCAGAACTTCTTACTGTGAACCGTGAACTTACTGCCTTAATAATTAGTAATTATCTATAAAGCATGTTTTAAAATCACGTTAAGAATCACATATTGTGTGCCAGCCTCTAGTCCATGCATTTTACATCTATTATGACGTAGGTACTGCTGTCCTCTCTCCTCATTCTTACAGTTGAAGAAACTGAGGCACAGAGAGGTTAAGTAACTTGACCAAGGTCACACAGCTAGCAAGGGTTGGAACTGGGATTCAAATCCAGGCAGGATGCCTGGTGGTTGCTTGACCATCATGTACGTGGCTTCTATAGAGATAAATTAATGTTTTTTTTAAAGAAAGCTTTTGTTTCTTTGAAATTGCTGTGATTCTCTCAAGGCCAGTGATTTCCCCCCAAATTCCATGAGCATTCTTATTTCTTCATGCTTGGAGACTCAAGGTCCACCTTATGCCAAACCTTGATTACTGGAAGTTCTAGGAGATCACAGTTACTTGATAAGCCCAACTATATGAGCGCAACTGTGTACCTGACACATACAGTTGTGTTTTTAAATCACCTTTTTAAGAAAGTGATTCTAATTCCTTGACCAAAGCAATTGAACCTGTTTTTCTTTGGCTGTATTCTGTGTCCAGCATAAGGGTAAAATCTTAAAGGAGTTCACTATAAATTAGATTAGGGCCCTCCATGCATAATCGCTTTGAGTGTGGCTTAGATTATCTGAATATATTCTTCCAAACGTTTCTAAATTCTTCTTTAAAGATCTTTCGTGTCTGGCAAGTATTTCTGATTCTGTGTGAGGGAAAGTATTCTAAATCCATGAATTTGTGGATTTCTGGCCATTTTTGGTTGTGTTGTTCCTAAAGTTTAAGCAAAGGGACTCTAATCCAGGCTGTACAACCTTGGGCACATTATGTAAGCTTTCTGTTTATGTAAAGCAATTTAGAACCAAGCCAGATACATAGTTGGCATATGGTAAGCGTTAGCCATTATTTTCCTCTTCGTCAGTAGCAGTATCATCAGTATCCTCTCACTCTTTGGCCTCTAGGCAGCCATTCCCGCCATGTTCTTGTAAGAAGCAAGGAGTGGAGCTTGGGTTTGGTGAGGGTCAGAATGAACTACATCTGCACAGGTGCCTCTGCCAGTGAACCAAACCCTCAGATGCAAAGCAGCTTTGGGACTGTAGGCAAATCACAGAACCCCTCTGGTCCTTAGTTCACTCTTTGCACATATAAGCTTGGTTCCTTAGATTCCTTCGGGCTCAACAGAGGATGCTGTGATTTTCTCAGTATTTCTGTAAGGAGGACAACCAGTGGTTTGAGATCACTGCAGAGATGGAATCTTTGCCCCACACCAACGAAATATAGTACTGTGTTTTTATGCAAATAACGCACGCACACCTTCTATGTTTGTTCAATTGTTTGCCAACATCTGTCCCCCCAAGGTATTTTCCTAAGTGCTGTATGCTTATTTTATTTTGCAGCAAAGTAGAAAATACCTCAAGAGGGGAGTGAGCAATTGGCAAATAAATGTAGAAGATGCACATTATTTGTGTAAAAATACAGTAATAGTTTCCATTTAGTTAGTAGTTACTAAGTATCAGGCACTGCACTAAGAATATGTATATCTCATGTAATCCTTATAATTTAGCCAGTCGAGCTTGAGTTCCTTTTCTGTTAATTGGGTATAATAATACCTCAAAGAATTGAATAAATTAAGTGAAATAATGTATCTTCACTGTTTCGCATTGTCTGGCAATAAATACTAAAAAAATTGTGTAGACCAGGAACCAGAACGGTTTTAAGATACAATATTTGTCCCCTCTCCAAAAAGAATAGAGTTGTAGCAGAATATGAGTCTATAGTGGGGTAAAAAACGGGGACTAGAAGTCCTACTGGATCTGAAAGTAATGCCAAGTGGGTCTAGAGAGGTAGATGGAACAAAGAGGGCGGAGCCCGAGGCACAGGCGTCCCAGGTGCATGAGCTGTGGCTGAACTTCGGTTCAGTTGTGAGAAGAAATTTGATGGTGTGGTGGTTAAAAGCTCAGCTGCTAACCAAAAAGGTCGGCTGTTAAATCCACCCATCTGCTCCTTGGAAACCCTATGGGGCAGTTCTACTCTGTTCCGTAGGGTCGCTATGCATTGGAATCGGCTGAATGACAATGAATCTGGTTTTGATTTTAATTTGTTTTATGAAAAGTTACTTTGGAAAAATTTCAACTTTGGCTCAGATGAACCAAAGAACCAGGGGACTTGTCCCGACTGGGAGTTGAAGAAGGGATGAAAGTCAAGGGATGACGGTGACAATATCTGTATCCCAAGACAAATAGATGAATGCTGATAGATAAAGAGGTGGAAACACGGCGTCGGGGAGAGCAGGGCTAGGCAGGCTCGATACTCCTTCCTGCCTGCCTGCTTGGACTTTTCCATCAAAGCAATAGAAACACGGGATATGTAAGGAATCAGAAGCAGGACTGGCCTCTTGGGTCTGGGGCTATCTGCGAACATCGCTGCTTGAAGGTATTGCATTTTGAACTGGGCTTTTAGGGAAGGATAGAATTTAGATGGAAAAGGTTCTTGGATGCCTTGTAAATGTGGGCAGAGAGCAGGGAAAGCAGAATTGTAGATATGACCATGTGTTCACAGAGTCCTGGGAGTAAGAGCTGGTTGAAAAGAGCAAGTCTTTTTGTGTAGAGAAAAGGAGACAAAGTTAAAAGGTTACGACACCATGAAAAGGCCTTTCGCCTTCATCCTGGAGGCAAAGGGACCCACATCCATGCATGCATTTTTGGCTAGATAGGACTGCATATCCATCTGCCAAGATAACTTGGGCCATCTTTGTTCTAGTCAGTGACCTTGGTAGAATGTGAGTATCATGTTCTCCTCAGACAGTGTTTGTTTGTTTTTGTTTTTCTGACCTAGCCACTTGCTAGACTTGTGACCTTGGGTGCCTCACTGGACCTCACTATCTGTTTCTTCACTTTTAATGGGGAATCATAAATGCCCCCCTTTCATGCTGGGAGCAAGAAATAAAATAATAAATGTAAGGCAGCTGACTAGCACAGTGCCTGGCTTGTAATAAACAATTGAATGCATTGTTATTTTAGCATCTTAAATATAAAAACAGTTATTACTCTACACTTGTCCTATGTTTCTTAATATTTCTCATTTCTTAAACTGTTACACAGATGCAGTCTTAGCTGTTCCCAGTAACTGCTTTTGGAAGTGTAGGTTACTAGAGACCACTAGGATTTTTTTCTATCCAGGCAAAATTTGGCCAGTTGTGAGTAGTTCTACATTTTGGATTATTAGTCTTGTTTGGGCCTTTCCCTTCTCCCATTTTTCTTTCTTTCTTTTTTTTTTTTTTTTCCTTTTTAACCTTGTCTAGAATGTTGCCTCTGAATCACTTGACTCCACTTCTTTGCCCAAAATTAAAGTAAGGGAGAATTCAAGGGTGCTAGTTGGCTCATATATATATATATATATTTTTTAGTTTGCTCATAGGGCATCCAGAATATATGTGATGTATATTATGAGACTAAAAGGAGCACAGCACCATATTTATTTGAGCAAAAACTAGATTCAATGTTACTAGTAAAATCTGAAAATCCTCCATTATTCTGAGTATGACTAGCCAGATTCGCCCGCAGTCTTCAAAATTAGCAAGTCTCATTCTGAGGTACTAAAAGGTGTAAATCTGAATTATTCATAACAAGAGTTGCTGGACTACACCCTCCTAAAAGGTAATTGCAGATCATAGTGGGTTAATATGGTGGGTTAATAGACCCCTTGGGTTGATTTATCTTTACATTTGACCCCATACTTTCTACCTTGGGTATCTGGAGAAGGACTGGGCCAACTTGTGTATTTATTCTTAAACACAATCTGGTCCTAAAGAAGGGAAATGGGTTTGATGCAGCATCCAACTTAACATCATAGACATTTTCTATTACACGAGTTCTGTTTTACTTCATTAGAATGCTAATGTTGCCTACAGTCATAGTACCTCAGGCTGTGATCTTGTCAACTCTCATGAGCTAAACAGGCTCAAGCTTGGGCAGTTCTTGAATGGAATCCCTCCAAAGACAGCTCAGGTGCCAGAGCCTTGGTGATGGTGATTCAGCGTCTGGCACTGGCTCCAGGAGGGAGCAGCCAACCAGTGCCTCAACAAGGTGGTTATAGGGCCCTGTGTTAATAGGTGTAGGGAGTAGGAGTGTGATGGCATTTTTTTTTTTCCTCATAAGAGACTTCAGACAGACTTCCTGACTGTTTTTAGCCATTAAACTTATTTCAGCTGATTTTGCAAGCAGATCATAGATATTCCTTTTTTGTCTCATGAAAATGCCTACCCTTTATCTTCTTTGGCAGGAAGTATCTTCAACATGCCTTACAAATTAAGTTGCTCATAATTGCAAGTGAATAAAGGGTTTCCCAGCCCCCTTTTTTTTAACCCCATTCTAGGAGCCCTGGTGGCACAGTGGTTAAGAGCTAGACTGCTAACCAAAAGGTCGGCAGTTCGAATCCACCAGCCACTCCTTGGAAACCCTATGGGGGCAGCTCTACTCTGTCCTGTAGGGTTGCTATAAGTCAGAATTGACTCAACGGCAATGGTAACCCCCTTCTGAGAGCACTAGTGGCACAGTGGTTAAGCTCTTGGCTGCTAACCGAAAGGTCAGCAGTTCGAACCCACCAATGGCTGCACAGGAGAAAAGACCTGGTGATCTTTTCCTGTAAAGATTTCAGCTTAGGAAACCTTATGGGACAGCTCTATTTTGTTATATAAGGTTGCTATGCATTGGAATCAGCTCAACAGCATACAGCAACAACCCCTTTCTCAGGAACTCTGGTGGTGCAACAGTTAAGTGCTCTGCTGCTAACAGAAAGGTTGGCAGTTCAGACCCACCCAGTGGCCCTGCAGAAGAAAGCCCTGGCGATCTGTTCCTACAAAGATTACAGCCTAGAAAATGCCATGGAACAATTCTCTATTACGTTGGGTCGTTATGGGTTAAAAATCAGGTCAGTGGCAGCTAACAACGAGAATAATACCCTTCTAAGAGTCCTTGGTTGGTGCAAATGACTGACTTGCTCAGCTGCTAACTGAAAGTTTGACAGTTCTTGTCCACCAAGGCACTTCAGAAGAAAGGCCTGGCGATCTGCTTCTGAAAGAGCTCAGCCACCGAAAACCCTGTGGAGCACAGTTCTGCTCTGGCACGCCATGACTCACAGTCAACTGGACAACAACTGCTTTTTGGTTTTTGTTTGTTTGTTTAACCGTTTTCTGCTTCCTGGGTTTTCTTCAGGGGTGGTACAGTCATCAGAACTCCCCCGCCCGCCTCGGGTGTTCTGATACTGCTGTGTGTCGTTGTCGCCTGTAGTCACTGCATGGGAAGAGCTTGGACCCCACCATGCTGACACCGGCGAACCCTGATCTGGAGCCAGAGCGCAGTTGCGTAATTCTATCCTTCCTCATCCTAGTGCTTCTTAAAAAAAGGGAAGAAAAAAAATACTGTTTCCCGTCTTTTCCTCCGAAGACAATATACTCTAAGAAACAGATTGCCAACATTAAAAAATAAAAAAAATCCCAATCTGTCTATGGTCAGAGCCCTGGTAGCATGGTGGCTAAAGGCACTCCAAACCCACCAGCTGCTCCAAGGGAGAAAGATGTGGCAGTCTGCTTCCATAAAGGTTTACAGCCTTGGAAACTATGGGACAGTTCTACTCTGTCCTGTAGGTCGCTATAGGTCAAAATCGACTCGAGGGCAGTGAGTTCGTTTTGTAGTTTTATATCTGTCTATGTGCATGTCGTTTCAGTCTTTGTTAGATTTTAAAGTAAAAGAAAAGTGAGGAACATAAATTATAGGCATCATTGCAGTAATAACCACCCTACATGTAGCTTCAAGAACACAAGGTCACATCAGTAAGGATATGTAATATCTAGTATTGGAAGTAGATCTAGAAAATGGAGGTTCAAGTCGTTGGGAGACAATAAAGAGCTTGCAGTGGTGCAGAGGCTGGAAAGGATGCTTTGTCATGGCCTCACTCATCCCACACGTGGGGATGGCACTGCCCCTGGGCCCTGTGTCCCTTGCCATTAGGACACTGATGCTGACTGGGAGCTTGGAGTATTGCATTTCCTGTCCTTTTTTATTTTCACTTGAATACATAATCAAGGTTGGAGTCCTGTAGGGACAGGGCTGTCTCTGCTCCAATTTTTCACCATGTCTGTGTAGACACTCTCATAAACTCGTTTGCAAAGACTATGGAACCTTCTAGGAACTCCACACAAACGTCCCCTCCAAATGTCAGCTGTTATTGAAAGCCCCAAAAGTGTAGGCCACTTTCCTCAGCTGTCAGAGCTCTGAGGGTGGTTGATGCCATGTAGGACATTCTTCTAGGTCACCAGTTCATATCCAGTATCCCAGGTGACCTGAAGGTTTTGCTGTTTGCCCTGCCTGTTTTGGGAGCCCAAGTCAAGTGGATTGACTCTACCAATAAATGGTCAAGACCACGCCTTCATTTGTAATCTCATAGAGTAGATCAAGCACTGACTGGGCCAAAGAGACTGTTACAGGCTTCCTAATGGTTTTTCATCTGATCGATGGTTGTTGATCCTGTATTTTAAAGTTTGGATAGAGAAGGTTCTTGTTGGTTTTTCCTTACACCACCAATAATGTGACTTCATGGTTTGCTGCAGCACTTTTGGGGGGGATGGGGAGTACGCCTAATATTTCTGCAATCAGTAGTATCCGTCTTTGAGGTAAGCTCACTTTTCCATTGTCTGTTACTAAACACTTCTTTTGTAAATTTTATATATACAAATGTACAAATAATTCTGTAGAATCGATTCCGACTCACGGCAATGCCATGTGTATCAGAGTAGAACTGTGCTCCATAAGGTTTTCAATGGCTGATTTTTCAGAAGTTGACATCCAGGCTTTTAGCCTGAGGCACCATGGGTGGACTGGAACCTCTACTCTTTCGGTTAGCAGTTAATTGTGTTAAGCATTTGCATCACTCAGGGACCCCATACCCATCCACACGCACATTTGTGTTCATCTTGGTGACCTAGCTGGCTTCGAATGCTGTTGATTGTGTAAGAATACTTCTAGCACTTTCAGCCCCTGTGGTTTCTCTTTTTTGAAGGTGACCTACAAACCTTCTTTCCATCCTGCACAGGAGTGATTGCTGTGACTGAAGCGAGGAGGTGATGGAGCCTCCCTGCATTATCCGTCCGAGGTCTTGCACCAGAGCAGTTGTCAGATTGTGTTAAGTGATGAGCGCTCATGTTAAGATGGTAGCTGCTTGCTGGAGTTCAATCTCAATAGCAAATTTCTAGATGGACTTAAAGTGTATGTAGCGGATGAGAAGTAAAGGCGAGAACATGACCTATCCCAAGCTTTCCATGCCGTTTTTTTCTTGCCAGCTTGTCCTCCCACCCCTCTATGTGCCACGACTGTTGATCAGCCCATGAAATTATCTGAGAAGCAGGTTTGATCTTGAGGGGTGGGGTGAGTCCAGGAAAAGAAATTAGAGGAAGGGTGGCTGACTCAGACCAGCCTTTAAGCTGGAAATGTGACAGCTTCTCAGGGCAGACAGGAAACAACCAGCCTTCTCAACTGGCTAATAAGGCGCACGCTATCTTTTATTCTGAGGATGTTTAGGACCTCACACCAGTTGAGGTGATTTGCCCTGAACTGCTATAAATTGCCTCTAAAGAAAAAGTTTGCAAACAAGGTCTAAAGGAGCATATAGGTGTGTTTTGTGTTCACATCCCAGTCCCTTTTCAAAAAAATCAAAATTGAGTTTGATCTTTAAGAACAGGTAATGGAGCAGCAGGGTCTCTTAGGTTCTTGCTCCTTAGCTAAATTCTCAAATTGTTACGGGGAACTGCTTGAAAGATTTGTCGATATAAAATTGCGTCCAAGGGAATCTCTGGGAATCTCCAAATACAGATAGCAGCCTAAGACAGGGCTTGGCAGATGTTCCCTATAAAGGGCCAGCTAGGAAGTATTTCAGGCTTTGCAAGCCAACACAGTATCTCGAGAACTTAACTTTGCTGTTGTAGTACGAAGGCAACCATAGATAGTATGTGAGTGAGTGAGCATGGCTGTGTTCCAATAAACCTTTACTTGTGGACACCGAAATTTGAGTTCCATTTAATTTTCACATGTCGTAAAATACTGTTCTTTCTTTAATTTTTTCCCCCCAACTATTTAAAAAACTATTCTTACCTCACTGGCTGAACAAAAACAGGTGATGGGCCAGATTTGGTCCAAGGTCATAATAGTTTACCAACCTGTGACCTGAGACATTCCAGTTAGGCATGTTTTTTGAAGACCTCCAAGTATGAGTCCTTATCTCAAGCCTTGTCACCAGGCGTGATACATGAGAAATTTTATAAAGGTTTTTCCCATCTACTGGCTTACTTTGTGCGTGTGTGTTTGTGTGTGTGTGTGTGTGTGTGTGTGCTCAAGCCATATTTTATGTAAACTTTTTGATGTTTCTTAAAATATGGTAGACATGTTTTTGAGCACTGGCTATCCTGATAGACATGCTTAACAGAGGGGTACTTGGCCCCTAAAATGGAAACACCTGCTATGAACTTAACGTGTAAATAGTTCAAAAGTCAAAAACATGTTAATGTAAAACCTAATTTGTAAACAAATGGCACTTATTTACAAGGAATGTGAAGGCACTGATGAGAATGAAGTAATCATGAACCAATCAAATAGAAGGTGTGTCAAAAATGTCCAGGTCCCGTTAGCATAGAAGCCTGGCCTGCCCCACAGGCAACCAAGCATTAGTCCTCCTGGCTCCCTCTGAGAACACAGAGCTCGTGTGGACCATGGTATGCTCCCCATAAGATGACTCCAGTGGGGCACAAATGGCAGCCAAGGCAGGGAGGGAGACCAGCCCATCCATGATGAAGGTAGTATGTGCCTTCCACCTCTTCCCCCTGTTAAACCAGACCAGTTGCCATCCAGTCATTTCCAACTCCTGGCGACCCCATGTGTGTCAGAGTAGAACTGTGCTCCGTAGAGTTTCTGATTTTTCAGAAGTAAACCACCAGGCCTTTTCTTCCAAGGTACCTCTGGTTGGACTCGAGCCTTTCGGTTAGCAGCCAATCGTGTCAACCATTCCCACCATTCAGGGACTCCTTCCCATGTTAGCTAATGTTTATTTTAGTTTGCTGAAGGAAAATAAATGTGTGTTCAATAGAGTCTGGTTTTATCAACCACCTCTGCTCTATAACATCCTCAAACCTCATCTTTACTGTAACCCTAGCTTCGCACTCAAATACATACAGCAATTACCACCCAATTGTCACATGTTAATAAAGATGGGTTGACTCAACCCAGCTCAGGAACTGCCACCAAAAGTAAAATTTCTCCAGAGGTGGGATTGGTCCTTTTAAGTCATTTACATAAATGGTTGATGTGGAATTTGAGTCAGAGTTGATCCTTTTTAAAACAGAACTTCTTTCATTTATTCATATTCTCATATTCCCTCACCCTACCCCACACTCAAACACACAGACACGTATCTACACACCTTATTAGTATATGTCCAAAGAATCTAATTTCTCTTCAAGTAGGATATGTTTAGGAACCTTTCTCCAAATGTGATTGAGATACTGTTATAAAAATAAGAAAAATCCTTCCTTAGTCCTCAGTTTTATTAGAACAAAGATAATCTCTGACACAAAATAATATGTGTACTAACTGTTTAATGAGAAGCTAGTTTGTTCTATAAACCTTCATTTAAAGTACAATTTTTTAAAAAAAAGATAATCTTTGAGGTTCAGGCAACGGAGTCTGAGATGAAAGACATGAATCTGATTTCAATACATGTCACAGGTTAAAAAAAAAGCTATCAAGTAAACATGTATGAGGTGGGGCCAAGATGGCGGAGTAGTCACACGCTTCCTGTGGTCCTTCTTGAAACAAAGACCCGAAAAAACAAGTGAATCGATTATATATGACAATCTAGGAGTCCTGAACATCAAAGGCAAAGTTGAAGAATTGGACAGAGCGGCACGGAGAGGGAGAGATGGTTCAGAAGCAACGAGGAGTTGCCAGACCTGACCCGGAGGGAACCCCCACCCTGCAGGCCAGATCGGCTGGTGCGAGCAGTGAGGCAAGCAGTGCCACTTGGGGTGCATTTTCCATATCAGGAGAGACCTAGCAGCAGAGAGGCTACTCAAGCCTCGAGAACCAGTGAAAAGCAGCTCTCAATCAGCAAAAGATAAGTACATGCATGTAACCTACCATGCAGATCAAAAAACACCGCTTTGGGAAAAACCTCTCTCCCATTTACCTGTCCCCTCCCCGCTCTGCACCGGGTCCCTGGCTGGCTTCTGAGATTGCTGCGTCCCCTGGGCCAGAAGTAGGACCTGTCACGTGTCCTGAGCCATTCACCTAGCCTTGGAGAGGGAACAAATTAACGAACAGGAAAAAATAATATACCAGCTCCCCTAAGCCGGGAACTCAAGGCAGGCACAGCTCTGTTGCCTGGGCACAGGCATAAGGGGATCCACAGACGATGAATGCCGTTCACCCCTGCATAGACCTGTGTGGGCCCATTTCAATAGCATAGGCCCTCATTAGCACAGTACAACAGGCTATATACCTGAAGCCTAACTTCAACTATATCAGCTATATGGTGGAGTGGCAAGTTCATGACATTTGACACCATTCTTTTAAGGAGAGTCCTCACATACCCACATCAGGGGCCTAAGGACTGGTGGCTCCACCCACACCACCCAGCCACCCGCAACAGGGGTCTAAGAAAAAGTGGTGCCTCCCAGTTCTTACAGCCAACAGCATTGGGTACTGATAGTCTGACTGCAAAACCCACCCACCTATGCATTCTAGGGAACAGGAACACACTTTCCTCACAGACACTTGGGGCAGCTGTCAGCCCTCTGCCTTGCTCAGCACATGACCCCCTATTGCAGCCAGAGACCTGTGCCTACCCAATCACCCCTGCCCATCTAGAACTGTAGGTGAGAGCCTGCACCACTCACTTGGTGACCAACTACCTGGACACCTGAGCTTAATCCATATAAGAAAAGTAAACAAACCTTGGGATCACATATCCGTAACAGATCTAACCACCTGGTGACAGGACGCTAGAGCTTCAAAGGCACCCAATAATCAAACTAGCTCACATGAGCAGCCTATTTGAGCATATTAAAGAAAACAAAACAAGAAGCTAGGACACGGTAAGCAAATATAAATACAATAACTTATTGATGGCTTAGTCAATATCAAATCACATAAAGACGCAGACTGTGATGGCTTCAGGAAGCTCCCAAATCAAAGAATCAAGAAATCTGGAGGAAGAGAACCTCCTGGAATTACCAGAGGTAGAATACAAAAAATTAATATACAGAACTGTTCAAGAGATCAGGAAGGAGATCAGGCAAAACGCAGACCAAGGCAAGGAACACACAGACAAAGCAAGAGAGGAACTTAAGAAGATTATAGAAGAGCATATTGATAAGTTTAACAGGCTGCAAGAATCCATAGAGAGACAGCAAACAGAAATGCAGAAGATTAACAATAAAACTTGAGAGTTATACAACTCAGTAGAAAGTCGTAGGAGCAGAATTCAGGCAATGGAAATCACAATTAGTGAGGTTGAAATTAAAGCACTTTGACGTCAACTTACCTGAGGAAGAATCAGATAAAAGAATTAAAAAAAAAAAATGAAGAAATCCTAAGGATTATGTGGGACTGTATCAAGAGGAATAACCTATGAGTGATTGGAGTACCAGGACGGGGGTAGGGGGAGGGGTTAACAGAAAATACAGAGAATTGTTGAAGATTTGTTGGCAGAAACTTCCCTGATTTCGTGAAAGATGAGGAGGTATCTCTCCAAGATGCTCATCAAACCCCACATAAGATAGATCCCAAAAGAAAGTCACCAAGACATAATCAAGCTTGCCAAAACGAAAGATGAAAAGAATTTTAAGAGTGGCTAGGGTTACATGAAAAGTCAAAGGAGAGTCAGTAAGACTGAGCTGGGACTACTTAGCAGAAACTTTGCAGGCAAGAAGGCAGTGGGATGACATATGTGAAGCCTTGAAGGAAAGAAATTGCCAGCCAAGAATTACATATCCAGCAAAACTGTCTCTCAAATATGATGGTGAAATTAGGGCATTTCCAGATAAACAGAAATTTAGGGAATTGCAAAAACCAAACCAGAATTACAAGAAATACTAAAGGGAGTGCTCCAATGAGAAAATCAAAACCATCAGATAACAACCCAAGACTAGAACACAGGACAGAACAACCAGCTATCAACCCAGATAGGGAATTCACAAAAATAAATCAAAGCTAAAACACTGAAAATAGGGAAACAGAGACATCAATATGTAAAAGATGACAACATTAAAGCAAAAATGAGAGACTAATAAATGTAGTCACAGATCTTTCATACAGAGAGGAAGTGAAGGCAATACGAAGAAATAAAAGATTGGTTTAAACTTAGAAAAATAGGGGTAAATATTAAGGTAACCACAAACGAAACTAGCAATCCTGCATGTCAAAATTAAAAACAAGAAAAACAAAGACTCAGCAAATACAAAATCAACAACAGTGAAAAAGAGGAAAAGAAAATACATAAAGAAAAATGACTCAGCACAGAAAATTAAGTGGAACAAAGAAATTGTCAACAACACAAAAAAAAGACGTCAAAATGACAGCACTGCAGTCATACCTATCCATAATTACGGTGAATGTAAATAGACTAAAAGCACCAATAAAGAGACAGAGAGTGTCAGAATGGATTAAAAAATGATCCGCCTATATGCTGCCTACAAGAGACACACCTTAGACATAAAGACAAACTAAAACTCAAGTAAACATGCATGAGAAACACATAGCAAACAGGAATTTCCAAAGGGTCTCCCATTAGTCCAAATTTTCCTCTAACCAACACTGAACATGACCATAACCATTTTAGACTTTCTTCAAATCCTAGATACCAGGTATTTGTATAATGCCTCACTTGGTAGTCTTGTAAACTAATTAGCATTTATTTCCCTTTTTTTTTTTTTAATGACAATTTAAAATCTAGATTACAGTGATTTAAATGACATGGAAATTAGAAAACACCTTTCAGTGTTGGATTTCAAAGCACTATATAAATTCCAGTAAATCAAGTTTTAAAACTCTTTTTGAGATGTTAGATGATCTCTCTTGCTCTTTTTTTTCCTCTGTATTTTTGGTAATACTTTGTTCTGGTTTTGTTACCATACTTACAATAAGGCCAGTAAATTATTATAGAATAATTTATATCAGTTCATACCAGAATGAATAATTCTTTGCGCTAGTGTTGTCTCTCCATCCCAAATATTTGAAGTTATCTTACCAGTTTGCATTCATTTTGAGGAAGAGATTTGGAGGTCATTTTGCACGTCTGTGTCTTGTTTTCTTCTGTCTTGAGTATTCTGACTAAAATTTCCCTTGTGTTCAAACAAGTTCCTAAACTTTTTCTGCCTGTTTCAATCTTTTATTATCTTCTTTACTGGAGTTCTGTATGAAATGATGTGAGTAAGCTAGAGATGATAATATGATTATGTAAGTTCATGTACCCAGAGTTGTATCTGGAAAAGACATCATACACATAAATGACTTTTTTCCCCCAACTAGCAAAATAAGCCCAAGGGTTCCAGCAATCAATTTTGAAATAAATAATCCTTATATATCGCCAGCTCAGTAAATCTGTATTCAAAGAGTAAGTCTGTAATGGTTGTATAACATGTTGAATGTAGTTAACATCACTGAATTGTCCACTTAAAAATGGCAAAATTTTTGTTATATATATTTCACCATGATGAAGTTATATTTTAAAATAAAAGGGGAAAGTTTGAGTTCTGTGCTTTCTTTGGCTTATGTACGTTTTTGAGATCATGCTCATAGAAGAATAATTGTGTGTGTGTGTGTGTGTGTGTGCGTGTGAGTCTTAAAGACACTAATCACATTCCTTTTGCTGAAATGTGGAAAACCTTGGTTATTCAAAAACTGAGTACCTGGTCTCTAAATATTTGGTGAAACATGGTAAATTATTTTGACAAAGATCTGACTGTGTAGAGTAGTCATTACTTATCTTTGCCTGCTCCATTTTAGTATTCAATATATGTAATGTCTCTTCCCCACAGTGTCTTTCTCCGCACCGTCTTGTCACTGTCATCTACATCCTTGTTGTCTGTCTGCCTTTCCAGCTAGCAGCAGACCCTTCCTTGCCGATCAGTCTACCCTGGGAACTCTGACGGCAGCACTTAAAATATATAACAGTTCACTTTTGTACATTAAAAAGCAGTAAATCCTTCATGTGAAATAGCTAAGGGAACATATATAGAAGGAGGAGAGGCTTTTGCTCCCTCAGGCACCTTGCAAAGGGGACTATTTTTCTTACATGATATAAATGAAATCTTCACTTTGCCCACTTTTACACCTACGCATGTACTGAGCGTCTCCAAGGAGACAAGGAAACCCGGAGTCCAGTGATGGTAAATCCTCCACTGAGACAGCAGGCTGGAGTCTCAGGCAACTCTCCCAGGCATCTTGGCTTCCTGATGCCCCTCTCAGCCAGCCCCTTTTCTCGAGGCTCTTCCAGGCTGGCTCTCTCGAACGTGTCTCTCCCTTCCCAGACGAAGTAGCCTGTGCATTGCATCTGAAGGGCTGGTTGTGGTGAGTTCAGTAGGCAGAAGGCCTCCCTGGGAGAAGAGCAGTGGGTGGGGTAGGGAGGTGGGATAGGAGGGTTCCATCTTTCCCAAGGTCTTCTCTTCGTCACCCATTTTTCTGTGCTTCTGTTTCTTTGCCTTCCTTTGCACCTCCTAAACACAAAGGTGCCGCTCAACCTAACAAAGTGTCTTAAAAATTTTTGTTGCTGCAATAGTACAGTTATGAGGCTAGTTTAGTGAACTTGTCCTTTTAGGAGACATTTTAGTTCTCCTCTTGTCAACACTAATCCTCTTGACTACTCTATTTTCCCTTTTTCCTGAGTTCAGTGTACTTGCACAACTGTTTCTGTAAGTTTTCTTGCAACTATGCACATTTTTTTTTTCTTACATAAATGAAGTCCCTTTTCCCCTTTGAAGACAGACAACCATCATAAGTCCATTATGGGCACTTCCTAAGACTACAGTATTTGATTCTTTTGATCTGCTGACCACATGTGTGTGTGTGTCTTTGACTGAAGCACACATAATTAGCTACCATATAGAAATTGGTATCAATGTAACACCCAGGATATTTTCATTTTGCCTCTAGACTCCAAACACATCATTTAGTAAGCATTCTTGACATCTCTTCTATATGTACATTCTTGGTCATCAGGTGAGTTGACTCAAGAAACCTAACTTTTTGTCTTCTACAGAAAATTTCATTACTTTCTTGTTAATCCTGTTGCCCTCTTTGGGAAAGTGTGGCTAGCCTGTTATTTTTGGTCATTTCTACAATGAAAGTCCTCATGAGGGATCATCGATGGCACTTTTTTATTTTTTTTCCTTTTCGACCAGAACTTTTCAAAGAGGTTGATCAGTCACCTGTTCTTCCCTTTAGAGAACTTCCTGTTTCACTTTTGTTTTAGCTCCAATTCGTATCACCTCCCCGATTTCTGCCTTTAAACCAAAACCAACCCATGTTATAAACTTGAAAGAGTCACTTGTAGTGGACATGACCAGTTTTGTTCAAAGTTGCGTCACAGGCTCTTTAAGATGAACAGAGATCAAATTTGCTAACATTTTCTCTTACGTAGTCAATTGATGTCAGCCAAGGTATGTATCATCTGTTTTGCTCTTTCTTCCTGAATAATCTTCTCCGTAGTGGAATGCTTTTCCTGTGGTCCACCTCTTAGCTCTTCTGCTTTAGTTGGACTGAGATGAAGTGGAAGTGTTACTTTCAACTTGAGCCCCCCAGTTCCTCCCAGGAGAATTGGTCGGGCGGAGCTGTTCTGTCTTTGCCCAGGCCCCTCTTGGCCTGTCTCTGCCATCCTTCCTCAAAATCTCCCTCATTCACACTTAAGTTTTCTGTCAGATTTTTGGTAGGAAGACAGTATCTGCTTAGATGAGTTGCTATTCCCAAAGCACTGTGGATGAAATTGGCCAAATCTGAGAAAAAATATGCAAACAAACTCTGGAAAGTTGTCCAACTGTGACTGGTGGGAAGTTTTGCTTGCCTGGAAATGGGAAAGTTGGGATCCAATCCTGAAGTGTACATCCTGGAATCCTTTTTGTGAATGAGGCTCCCCAGCCTGTGTAGTAACACAGACGTTTTTCTTCCATTTTTCCTTCCAGGCACTTCAAGTGGCAAGACAGCTCCTTCTTCAGCAACAGCAGCAGCAGCAGCAGCAACAGCAGCAGCAGCAAGTTAGTGGATTAAAATCCCCCAAGAGGAATGACAAACAACCAGCCCTTCAGGTACCAATTCTTTGTACATTGTACACTTCAGGGTAGCTGATAAGTAATTCAGAAGTGAATTGTTGGGAATTGAAATCGTACAAGAGAATCTTCTGCAGAAGGTACACTTTTAGTTCACCAGCAGAGCATGACGTTTTGGGAAAAATGTCTGTTTGACCAAATGTTTTGTTTTTGGGAGTAAGATTTACCAATTAGTCAATGTAACAGAAGAATGAGGAGCCCTGGCGGCACAGTGGTTAAGAGCTTGGCTGCTAACCAAAAGCTTGGCGGTTTGAATCTAGCAGCTGCCCCTTGGAAACCCTGTGGGGCAGTTCTGCTCTATCCTATGGGGTTACTGTAAGCCAGAATCAACTCAGCGGCACCTAACAACAACAACTACAATAGGAGAATGAGTAGTTGCAGGTATTGGGTTACTTAACAGGCAATGTAGGCTGTCAATGAGAAAAAAAGTTGATAGTACTCAAGTATGTCACCTCATTCTCTCATTCTCTCACGAGGAGTGTAGAAATGGAACATACACACATTCTGTTGCAGTGGTTCTCAACTGGGGGCAATTCTGTGCTCCAAGGGATATTTGGAGACATTTTTGGTTGTCTCACTAGGGGATGGAGGTACCAATGACATCTGATAGGTAGAGGCCAGGGAACCTGCTAAACATCCTGCAATGCTCGGTAAAATCTCCCAACAAAGAAGTATCCGGCCCAGAAAGAGATTGAGACTAGGCATTATTGGAACTGAGGAGGCTGTGGTATAGTGACTGCCACACCTAGTGATAAATACAATAAATACCCTGTTCTTCAGTGGAAGTTTTCGGAATGTTTTTGAACCATTAGTGTAAAATGAGAACAATTTTTATGTAAAGATACTAAAAAAAGATTGTTTTAGTGACTTCTCATTTCAGGCATATTGAGGGCGGGGTGTAATGGAGTAGAAGAATGAATGAGTTCATAAAAATTTAATTTGGGTTTTCGACTTGAGCCTAAAGTTGTAATAGATATTTGGAAGAAACCTGACTTAATGTTTTCATGCTTCCATCCAAGGGTGGACACATGCAGGTGTTGGGTGGCTCACCTTTTATAGCTGAGAGTGGGCATCCCCAAAATGGGAGCCAAAATGAGTTTCTCACACTAGAAATTTTGCGACAGAATGAGTAAGTGGTAATTGATGGGTAAAACTTGGTACCAGTTAATTTGATCACAAGGTCACCTCAACTTCTAACTTGTGTTGATTTGTCACAGGTCAGGGCAAACCAATACCAATTTCCAAATCATCCTGCCAAACAATCCTAGATCTTGGGCAACAAGTTCTAGTCCCTCTACATTTACTTGGGTAACCGTCCTCCTCCGGAGAATGTTCAGGATAATACTGACACTTTATTGGGATGGTGGAATGACAGCGTATATTGTTTACTAATGCTTCTGAAAACAGTTGTTTGGTAAACCATCACTGGTCCGTATGCCTTTTAATGTGTTTGAATGCCGGGGCCATTTTTAATGAGGTACAGTGCCATTGAGGTCCTGTGTCAGGTGCTATAAGAAGTGCTTTGTTGTGTAGATGTCCTAGGAACAGCTCTGGAAGATGAAATATGCCTGTGTTGACCTTTCAGCTGTGAGCTTATTTGTCAGGATTCAAATAAGTTGAAAGGATCAAACCGAACAGTTTCCGTAGTCAGACTGGGAGTTGTGTTTCAGAGGTCAGCAGCGGAGGCCACATTGCAGATTCCATAACATAGCCAATTGTTGGTACGTATTACAGTGCCGGGGCATCTCCTGCAGACAGAGACACAATTAAAATTCTAATTTATTAATGTATACGGGGAGCTAGCCCAGCCTGTCACTCAGGGATTCAAATGACTGCCCATTCTTTTTGCTTCACTCCTGGAGTTCTGCAGCCTTAATAATACTGTGAGTCCCCTTGAATTTAACAGAGCTCAAGTACATTGGAAAAATGACAATGTATTATTAGGGGGAAAATCTTACCCATAGCAGAGCTTTGGTTGGAGATAGTAAAAATAAATAAATAAAATAATTACACACGTACTCAATCTGTCTGATCACACTGCTCTTCAGTGTTGAATATCATTTGTGATTTTTTTTTTTCATGGTAGACTTATAGTCCCTCATACTTGCTTTTTAAAACATATGGCATTTTTAGGTAACTTTTCTAAGACGAATGGAGTTCCTTTAGGGCTAAATATATGAGGTAAATTTCCAGGGGATTTCCTTTTGAGGGCTATTTTTCTTATTGCCCATCCTAAGATTTTTAGGCACCACACAGATGAGTATGATACAGAGGGCTTGTTTTTTTTTTTTTTCTTGGCAAGGACAGTGTCAAAACCAACCTAACACATTCTGCTGAGCACTTCAGTCTGGGTAAAAAGTAGGGGAGAGGGGATAGTCTTGAATGCTGGTTTTGCTAAAGAAGATGTCTTGAGTCCCTTCCCACCCCCTAAGCGGAGGAGTTGACAAGCAGAGAATTTAGACCAGCTTTGAGAGTTGGTTGGGAAAAAAAAAGAAGAGTTGGTTGGTTGACTGTGTGTGTGTGTGTGTGTGTAGAATGAGAGAGAGAGAGACTATTGCTGAATGTCTCCAGTGCTGTGTGTGTGTGTGTGTGTGTGTGTGTGTGTGTGTGTGTGTGTAGAATGAGAGAGAGACTATTGCTGAATGTCTCCAGTGCTGTCAGGTAGGGTCATGTGAATTCAGTAAGCTTTATTAGGTTGGCTGGCCTTCCACGAACAGGGGAAATTACTAACCTAGGCAACATGCTATATTATCTCATTATAAAAACACGCATATAGACTTGGCGATTCACGTAAGGAATAACCTTCACATTTAAATATATCTTGTCAGCCAGAGTGGCACTGACATGAAAGGGAGGTCCCACAGCACAACCTTACGGTGTTCGTCTCTGATCTTCTCAGCCATCATCACTACAGGGATAGACCTATTTTAGCAAATTTCAGATCTTCTGCACAGAGGAAGTCTTGACAGGGAAGAAGGATTTGATCTGCTGATAGCTTGAGGAAAAAAAAAAAAAAAAAAAAAACCCAAATCCCCAAATACACTGTGACTCATATTTTAAGCATATCTCACACTCCCTGCTTTATGTTTGGCAGTGATCTCCAGTTTCACAGGCTGATGATACAAACAAAAGAAAATGGAAAGTTAGAGGAGGCTATATGAGTGGTTACTCGATAGAGATCAGAAGATGTAGTCAAACATCCCCAACTTGGACTAATTTCAGGGAGATGAGAGTAAATAAGGGAGAAACCCTACTCTTTGCCGATACACAGACTCAACCAAATCTGAGCTGGTTGCGTTGTGGGGTGAGGTTGTGGTTTATAATGAAGGTATTCATTGGGAATGGGTATTGCTTTTGAAGTTCTCAAAAAAGATCTACTTGGTAACTGAAACTGCCCCCTTCTTTTGACCTATTCATTTGCTTTGCAATTTTTTTTTATGGGTGATAGAAAAAAATGGAAAATTGGGCCCCATGGTAAATTTGAGATGTGTATGATCTGACTTAATCATTTTCAACTTGGTACATACTGTAAAACAGCCATAACATGCGTGCATTGTGCTGGTGCTCGTAAGATACAAAACAGTCAAAGATACAGACCAGGATGCTTTTGAGCTTTAAAAGAATTAGTAGGATTTTGCTGCAAAAAGAAAATTATACATGAGTAAAAATAGTAGGCTTGCTTTTATAAATATTTATATACTTTTAAAGATTGCTTAAACAAGTGAAATAAATGCTTAACGGTGCAGGTGTGTTCGTCACCTTGGAAACGTGTAACTTTACCGGCTGAAGATGAATTTGTGAGTAGATGAGCAATTTTATTGATCATAATTTGGAGCCTTGACCACTGTTTCTGGGTAGTAATTCATTTTGGTTCTTGAAGCATTTTAGTTGTTGGCACGAATACATAAACTGGAAGGAAATCAAATGCCACATTTTCTCCTAAGAAAGTTAAAGTACATGTGTATTCTGACAGTGGGAAAGTTCGGAAAGAAAGTAAACCTTGTGTGTTGCTTGCAGTGAAAAACTGACCAGTCTCGGGCCATCTCTAAAGAATTTAAACTTGAAGCCAGTCATCTGATAGTTTTCCCTCCTGTCGGTCCCCTGCCTTCCAAGCTTATATCATGTACAAGCACCTCACACAGGAGGCCATTTGATGGCAAGGAAGGGTAGTGAAAACCACTGTAAGGTCAGCCTTTCAGTCCATTTGGGAACTCAGGATTATAATGAGGACTCCTCTTTAAGGGGAGAAGGTTAAGATACAAGATTCAGCAGGTGTTTTTTAGCATTTTTATTTGCAGTTGTATAAAACATGCTTTAGGCAGCATTTTTGCTTTACATTAATGCCACATATAATCTTAGTACCTCATATCATTTCCACATTATTCCCTAAGGAATAAATTGGTAAGAGGAAACCTTTAAAAGGAAACTACAATTTTTTATTGTAGATAGTGAAATGGAATGGTTTTGAAATACTGACCCTTAAAAAAATATCCCTATGCACTGAATTAGTAAAGTGGATAATTCCAGAGATGAAGGCAAACTGTTTCTTTTAAATGTCTGAATTTACCGTTGCCTGGAATTGGTATCCCTGGTACTGAACGAATATAAAGCATTGAAGTTTCAGTACCTTTTGAGATGTCGCTGTTACCACATGACTTTGGAGAATCCCCAAATCCTAAAAATAGCACTTGATAAGAAACAGTAAAATAGAAATGATACTTTAAAAATGGCTATTAGGGCTTTTCTGATCACACACGGCATTAAAAACACAATGGAAACGGTGACCCCTCCTCCCAGAAAAATGGACATACACACAGAATTGGCATCCAGGTATAGGGGTTTCAGGAACCTTCTAGAAGTTCATCTCAAATCCCAGGTTAAATACTCTTGCTTATCTTTTTTTTTTTTTTCAAAAACACTATGTTTTGTTCTTGCCGCTGAAATTCCAATGTAAGTTGTGAACATAGTGGGTTAGTTTTTTGCTGTTTCACCTTCAGCTGTATATAGGGTAACCCCGTACCCTATTCTGTACAGGAAAGCCCCAGTCTGTGCCTGCTGACTTGGGTATATTTATTAATAATTCCCCCAATATCAAAAATATCCCATTTTGGACATTTAATTATATGGTCACTGTATGTGGATCTAAACATTCAAATGAAAATGTGGTGCTAATATTTCATATGTAAGCATGTCACCGTATGCAAAACATGGTAGAAAATTAACGTTTAGTAAGTGCTTCGTATGTGTCAGGCATTGTGCAAACCCCTTTATACAAGGTCTGTCATTCAAGCCGCAGAGCAACTCTATGGTATAGGAAAATATCTGTCATTAAACCAGCTTATGGAGAGGGAAAATTGAAACTTAGAGAGGGTCAGCAGCTTGCCACAGAGCACACAATGACTGCAGCCAGATGAAAGCCAGTGTTTTTTTTAGGACCACAGGTAACCAGTATGCCATGAAGAAGGTAATCATTGCCTCTTCGACTATACATACTTCCGCAGCACCTACTATGAGTGCCAACACTTCCCGTGAATACGCAAATGATTTTATTTTCCATATTACTGGCACAAATAAAATGAAACCAAGAAAATCCAACTCCACTGTACATATCTGATTTCGATTAAGAGGACTAAGATCTGCATAATTATCCTAATTTTCGCTGTGTCTTTGCGCATGTGTGTACAAACCAGTGGGCAATAGCATATATTACAGCAGTGGCGATAGCAAAGAAAAGTTCTTTCTGAGTCTCAAGTCTGAAGTGGTCTTATGAGCTTCCACGTGTTGGAACATGGAATAGTATGTTCTAATCATTGTCGGGGCTAAGAGGTGGGAAGGGACAAGGGAAAAAAACATACTTGACTGGTCAAAAATGTGTAAATTGGCGACAAAATGACACATGTAATTAAGAGTGCTCCTACCATTTTACCTCATGGTTTACACCTCCAGTGTTGAAAAAGAGAGCGACTCCCACCTCGCTAATTACCATTATCACTGAAATGCTAGGGTTGGAGTCATTAGTTCCATGTGCATTTAATTAGAGGAAGGCTGAAATTGGATTTAACTTATTACTTTTTCATGGATCACTTTCTTGTCATCACTTCAAATTGGATTGCAGCCCCAGGTAACTAATTATGAGAGCCACAGGATCAAGAGTAAAAAAAAAAAGGTAATTAGGAACAACACTGTCGGACCCTTGCTGGTCGTCCACTTGTGCTTTGGAGGAAAAAAAAAAAAAAAGAGAATGCGAGCTGTATTTTGTAGTATTACAGATCAGGGAGTCAGAGGTATGTATGGTTGCTAGGCACCATGGGAGTCTGTCACCACCCATCGTGGTTTCCGTGATATACAGCTGAGTTGAAGATGTCCAGTCGACGTGGTTCCACACTCAGCTCCTTAATACCTAGATTAAACTTGTAAAAGCAACAGATTGGTTGTAGGTATGAGGCATCTCCACAACTGTGTAGTCTGGGGGCCTCACATATATGATTACAGCAAAGCTGTCAAGATGCCTCTGAGCCAAAGTACAGCGTATTTTAAGTACAGAGAGTTAGAATTTAATGAACGTATCAATGTTCCAGAAACATCATTCATATCTGACAGGAAGACGTATCAGTCGGCACAACAGTAAGGTTTAGGGTTTATATGTTGGGAATTTTTGTCAAAGTTTCCAGCATACTGTAATGTTCAGGCCATTTACTTTGCTTCTGGTTTTTTCTTTTTTTTTTTTTTCCCCTCCCCCCAGTGTTGTGGATAGGCTTCCTGAGGTCCCGTTTCTCCTGCCACCCCCATCAAAAATACTTTAAAACAAATTATATTGTTTCCATGTGTAGAGCAGAATTCAGAACTGCAAGCAATCAATTTTATTGACATCGGCTGAAAAAATGTTGATGACAGTTCGAGGATGTGAAAGGATTGGATTTTTAAAGTCCCCAGTACTAAGTGTGGCAAAAAAAAAAAAAAATTATAATCTGATTACTCAGAAAAAAAAAAAAGTCATGTGAGTTAGACTCTCCTATAAAGAGATTCTTCTTTCATAGCATGATGAGATGTCTTGATATCTAGCCTGTTGCTTCCCTTTGAAGGGAGAAAAAGCCTCTTGGTTTCCCATAGAAGTGAATCACCAAGCAAAGGAGGCTAGAGTTTCCTTAAGTTGTTTAACATTGGTTTTAATGTTCTGTTAATGTAAGCAAATAATCATGATTCAGTCTTGGGTGACTTTCGAGCCTGAGTGAGCGAGGCTTGCTCATTATTTCCCATGCCGGGGGAGAAGAGACAGTGGTGTGCCCACCCAACAGAGGCCGCCACACAGTCATTCCCCAAGCGATAAAATACCGTTCCTGGAATTATGAGCCCTTTTCCTGTGTGAACGTTCTGAGCAAAAATCCAAAAACCAAAATAGTAATCATCAAGTCTAATGCAGAAAATTAAAGCCTTTTTTTTTTTTTCTCCTCCTTTTAACATCTTAAGTTGATTTAGAATTTTTGTACACAATATTCGTCTGTGGTTGAAAGGGGGCACGCCGAGGTCAAGTGATGTAGTGTTTTCCATTTTTCCATAGGAGTCTCGCAGTGTGTGATAAAAGCAAACTCCTGTATTTTCTAAGTCTGCAGGAATTTCTGATGAAGCGCAGAGGTCACGTTCCCTGTCAATTTGAGTAGCCAGCATTTTTTAACTACTGTTTTTTCTTCCTTTTTGTGCTTCTTTTCTCCCCTGCCCCCACCTCGCTGCAAACTGGGGCCCCGTTCTGACACATACACAGTGAAGTCCT
This sequence comes from Elephas maximus indicus, assembly GCF_024166365.1. Lineage (NCBI taxonomy): Eukaryota > Metazoa > Chordata > Mammalia > Proboscidea > Elephantidae > Elephas > Elephas maximus. Next base: position 18,328,316 of record NC_064838.1, on the reverse strand, counting down.
CCAATCTGAAACTCATTAGCACACAGCATTGGACCCTGTCCAGTGGTTAGAAAATTTCCTGAAGCCTAGAATAACAGCATTTGGTGTAAGCACCATAGACCAGAAGTGACAATGGGGGTAGTTGCACTCCCCTGGCACCTTGCCCGTCGGGAAAGCCAGCTGACTGCACACACAACTCAGTGAGATATGAAGGTCGTGTATATGGGATGGGCTGGAAACGTTTGGGCCTGAGAGAAATAGCTTCTGAAATTACAAGGTGATACCCCCCCACCAGCCCCAAGCTTATTATTCCAGTCGGTTTGGAAGTTTTTATCAGAATTAGCTGATGGAACATGAAAGCAAGCCTTTAGAAAAATAAGATTAAAACAGATTTCTACAAGATAATATTATTCACTTTTGTAATTACTTGTATTGCAGGACCTATGGATTTCATTCATTCATTCGTGCATGCATTTATTCATTTAGACTTTATTTACAACACCCAGGTGCCGTAACCAAGATGCAACTCCTACCCTAACATTAGAAAAATGACACGTGGGTCAGGATCATTTAAAGAAAATTTTAAAACAGAAAACTGAATCTTAGAAAGATAATTTAAAAAAACAAAAAACCAAGTCCATTGTCTTTGAATCCATTCCAACTCATAGCAACCCCGAAGGACAGAGTAGAACTAGAACTGCCCCATAGGGTTTCCAAGGAGTAGCTGGTGGATTCAAATTGCCAACCTTTTGAGCTCTTAACCACTGATAGTAAATACTTACATTACTACTCACGAGGAGCCAGCCAGAGCCCTGGTAGCACAGTGGTTAAGAGCCTAGGCTGCTAACCAAGAGGTCGGCGGTTCGAATCCGCCAGCTGCTCCCTGGAAACCCTATGGGGCAATTCTCCTCTGTCCTAGAGGGTTAGTAGGGGGTTGGAATCAAATCTATGGCAATGGGTTTTTTTGGTTAGAAGCCAACCACTGTACGACAACCTTTTGGTGGTAGATTCTATTATTATTCATATTTTACAGATGAGGGAAGCGAGGCACAGAGAGGTTACCTTGCCCAAGGCTGCGCAGCCAGTAAATGGCAGAGTGGAGATTCAGGCCCACACCGTCTGGCTCTAGAGTCTGTTCTTATACCTCTTACAGAGCTACTGTGTGTGCCTGGCAAACTGTGATGGCAAAGGGAACGGAACCAGAGTTGCTGATGTCTAAGGCTCATCACCAGTCGCGAGACCACACTGTCTCCTAATTTGGACATATGTTTATGGGCATATTTGAAAAATAATGCTTGTAATTGAAATATGCACTTTCTAAAGGGAAATGACGCTTGGGAAAGAGAAGAAAGACGGGTATTACTCAAAGCCTGCAGACAATTCTGCAAGTAATTGTCTAAAGGCAGCCGTTGAAATTGAGAAGCAGTTTGGAAAATGTACAGTTTGGGAAATTTGTGTACCGATGTAATTACGGTAGTTGTGAGCTGATGTCATGCCTAGTAACTGTTTTTGTATTGCTTGGGCCTTTGTTACTGAGCTGTGATATCATGAGCAAACTATTATAAACATAGCATGGGTATAGCATGCTTGTGTAACAAAAGATCGGGAACTTTTATTAAGTTTGTTTTCCTTGTCATATTGTAAAAATTTATTATGTGTACTGTGTATATTAGAAACAGATTTGGGTAATTCTGTCTAAATGAAGTCATCCCAGCTATTTCCAGACTGTCTGTTTTTGGTTGTGAATAATTTTCATACATCAGATGGTTGTCATATTTAGTCGCTCTCAAAATTTTAAAGAGAACATACCCCATTTTGAACTTTTGGTGGACTTCAGCCGCCTTGCTGTTAGGATTGTTTGAATTTGAAATCATTGCCCAGTAAGTCACAGAGACTGAATGCTAGTCATTTTTTAAAGTGTCTAGGGTTGCTGCCTTGTATTCATAACTTTTCCCCCTTCATCAAAAGAACAGATTTTTAACTACTTAAGTAGTAGAACTTAAAGCTGCCAATACACAGCTGGGCAAAGAGCACCAGCCCTTGTCCTTTTACGTTACATCCCACCGAGAGTTTTGGTAACCATTCAAGCAGACAGAGCCCAGCATTTATCAGTGTTCATGGTAAATGTGGATATTAAATGGGTAGTTCGGAAACTTTGGATGACTCGATCCTTCCAGCTCTTCTCTAGCTCCTTCTTTTGCTGCCAAGCTTCTAGAATCAGAATATTCTGCCTGCTGCTTCAATTTTTTTTTTTTTTTTTTAAAGAACCAGCCACTTCTTTTCTTAACCTCCCCCCCCCCCCGCCCCAAATCTGGCTTTTCTCATCTTTTTTTTTTTTGGTCACTAAATTCAGTGGCCATGTCTCTATTATCATGTCTATGTACATGACATCCTAGTGGCATATATTCCTTTGGCTCCTTTTTTTTTTTTTTTTTAACCACCCTCCTTTAATACTCTTCAATATCAGTGCCTCTTGGTTCCCCATGCCATTTGTTCTCTACTTCCCAGTTCTCTTGCAGAACCCAAGTTCATTCCTTTACCAAGGCTCGGCTCCTTCAATCCTCTTCAAAGTTGCTCCTGCCCTCATTACTTGGTCTGGTATCTCTACACCCTTGACTCAAGCCAGTGTGTACCATTCTTAACTGCCTAGCTATGACACTCTTTTATGTCACCATCACATCCATTTCAATATCTCTAATCCATCTGATCACTTTTATCCCCAGGCCCCTTAGTCAGTTGTTAGAGTCATTGGTGACTTACTAAATGTCTTTCGTTTCCATCATTTTATCTGTCATTTTCTTTACACTGGATGTCTTTTCTCTATTCCTTTTGCTGCGTTTCCTCTGTTGTTTCTTTATTGCAGAGTTCAGAACTTCAGCCAGCACATGCCTGGATCTTGGCAAAGAGCTTTACCTATCCTCCCCCGCCACCCTCCAGAGGGTCTTCTCTTCTTCATGGATGTCTCGCATACTATCTTCTGCTTACAGCCTTTCCTTAAATGCGATGTCTCTCTGTTACTCAAACACCTCCAGTGCTTTACTCTTATCTACCATATATATACCTGTTGCTGTTGATTCCGACTCATAGCAACCTTGTAGGACAGGGTAGAACTACCCTGTACGGTTTCCAAGGCTGTAATCTTCACAGAAGCAGACGGCCACATCTTTCTCCCTCAAATTGACTGGTGGGTTCCAATGGCCAACCTTTAGGTTAACAGCCAAGCACTTAACCACTTTGCCACCAGGGCTCCTTTTATCTACCATATATCAAGTCTAAGTTCCTCTGCCTTCATCTCATTTCATAGCTTTCTAGTTTGGGATTAAATTAGATGTCATGCGAAGAAGGTTACAACCTTCTTACGGTGGAGGGGAGGAGGGCTTCACTCAGAGTCCTTTTGTAAAGAGGTGGATATAAGCACAGTCCATCTGATAATATTTCAATGTCCTGAAAATCCAGGATTGCAGATATTGCCTGCTACATCTCTTGTTGTTTAGGTAGAAGAGCCTTGTTTGAGTTTAATTCCAAGAGAATTATATCTCTACATACTTTGTTCAGAGGGAAACTAAAAGGGATAGGATGTGTGATGGGTCTTATGGATTGAATTGTGTCCCCCCAAAATAATGTGCTGTAAATCCTAACCTCCGTACTGCGGTTAAATCCCGTTTGGAAATGGGTCGTCTTGTTATGTTAATGAGGCAGGATTAGTGTAGCCTGTGCCTTGAGTCAATCTCTTACAAAATATAAGAGGATCGGATTAAACAGACAGAGATAGGGAGGAGAGATGCCAAGCCACGTGAAGATCACCCGGGAGCAGATGTTCAAAGAGACAAGGATCTCCCTCTAGACCTGGCAGAGGGAGAAAGCCTTCCCTAGAGCCAGCACCCTGAATTCGGACTTTGAGCATTCTAAACGGTGAGAAAATAAATTTCTGTTTGTTAAAGCTACCTACTTGTGGTACTTCTGTTACAGCAGCACTAGATAACTAAAAAAAAAAGGTAACTAAGACAATGGGTTTTCTGATTTCTAAGTTCTCTGGCATGAGGTCCCATGCCTCTTTTGCATTGGTATCTATTCCTGCTTCCTAGCGAGTTTCCTCTTCTACTCTGGCCATAGCAGCTGTAGGCTTAGGTGGTACCTTTTCTGCAAACAAAAACGCTGCTTTCTCAGACCTAGTGAAACTCCTTTTAATAAGACGTCAGTGAAATTATGTCTTGTGTGTTCTTTATTTGATAGCATAAAGGAATTGTTATTTATCCTAGGAACAGAATTAAGTGTCCGAACCATGTAGAGTTGACAAAGCAAAGAGGTTTTGCAAAGACCACCAATTTTGATCTAGGCATGAAGTGGTCTGCCTCCAGTGTCGTGTTGAAGGATTCCGAATCTAGGATGGGCTCTATAGCAGTAATGTCATCGATTAGCCATGTCTGCCATGGACGCTGAGAGTGGTGGTATGTGTGCCTTACGTTTGCCAAGCTTGACATAAGCTTATCTGACATAGACTATACTGATCACATACCAGACTGGAGAAGTACTTGGTATTATTTTTTTCTGGGAAGCCTGATAGATCCTGTGGTAATTGTTGAAGTATTATCTAAAATTAAGCATATATTTTGTGCCTTTCCTCCTGTCCTTATGTGAGGATTGAGCAAGTTGTATTATCTTTCGTCAGATCTGCCATTTTCCTTCCACTGGATATCTTCTCTCCTTTCCTTTTGCTGTGTTCCACCTGTTGTTAGCGTATTCCAGTTCAAAACTTCAGCTAGCCCATGCCTGGATCTTGGCAAAGAACTTTGACCTATCCTCCCCCTCCACTCTCCAAAAGGCCTTCTGTTCTTCGTGCATGTCTCACATCCCGCCTAAAATGCATGTCTCACATCCTGCCTTAAATGCAGTGTCTCTGCTACTCAAAAACTTCCAGTGCTTCACTCTTACCTACCATATCCCCGATGCCATACCTCTTCATGGATAAAAATAAGGTGTGATTTGTCCCATAAAGCCGGAGGACCTTGTGCACTGGGTTGCCACACAAACTCAGCAAGATGAATGAGAGTTTTGGAGATTTCCTGTATGAAAATATAGTGGGAGGAGGTAGCATCACTTGTTGGTTAGTAGCGTGGCCGCCATTGTCAGGCTGCCAGGGTTAAGTTCTGGTGCTATCGTTATTCCTGTGTGACCTTGGCCAAGTAGCTTAACCTCTCTGTATTTCTATTTTCTCATCTAGAGAGTATGACTGATAACCTCACCTGCCTGAGGGCTGTTGTAAAGATGAAATGATAAATGCTTGAAACGTGGTTGAGCACAGTACCTGGAATATAGTGAATTCGTAGAAGTTAGCTCTTCCAATAATTATATCAACTATTTTTAAAGGGGAAATGACTACCTATTAATTCCAAATCATATTTTCATTCACGTGTGTTGGTCACTATTCAAATATAAGTTTTAGTGGTGTGACAGGGGACTGTCCTTTCGTTTGTGGTCAATTTGTGGGTAACCAGAGTTGCTGGGAAGGCCTCAGGCTCCTCATCTGTAAAATCCAGGTGATCATAGCACCTGTGTCTCATGGGGTTGTTATGAAGACTAGCTGAGTTAATACAGGTAAATAACCTAGAACAGTGCTTAATCAGGCTTAGCTCGTGCCATCAATATTGCTGCTACTGTTAACAGTGTTGTTGTGATGGAGCATTATTTTCCTAAATGTGCCATTTGGGGCATAAACAGCAAGGAAGGATCATGCTGTCGTGAAAATCCCATCCTGGTCTGTCTTTCACTCTTGTTTTCTAAGAGCTTTATATAAACTAATGCTAGGTGGACTTAAGAGCCAAGAAACTCTGATCTGAAACTTTGAATCTGTGACATTCTGCAGCCATACCTGGCACAATCTCTTGTTATTTCTTTAATGAATGAATGAGCGATGAATGAGTGAGTAAAATATTGCAAGCCAAAAATGAAAGGAAAATTGAGATTGTTTTAGTTAAAGAGGTTGAAGACTGGCCTCAGGTTCATAAACCTCCAGGAACATTTCAAGATCATAAACAAAGCATTAAAAGAATCCAGTGTCAGCCCTGCCTGAATCTTTCATTGGGTCGATAAAATGAATCATGCCAAGTGTGGAGGGTAAATCTGAAAACTGCAGTGCAGTTAGACTGCCCTAATGCCCTGCACTTGTCTTTGCACATGTGCTAATCTGTTTAAGGTGTAGTATTAATGGCACAGAACTTGAATTTGTAAGTATAGAAAATTAAAGGAGACTAAAGGCAAAATATGGAAATGTATCTAGTGTCAAGATTAAGTGCAATGAAGCATAGCAAAGATAGAATAGATTATTAAATAAACTTGGAGGGAGAATGGAGAATGTACCTAAATCTCTCATTTTGAAAGGAATTAGTTTACCTGATTATTTGCAACTGTGTCACACTCAGGAAAATCTAAGACAAATGAAAGCAAACCAGAATTTAATTGAGCTATTATTTTGCAGACTTTGGCTTGGTTTCAGACAGTCTAATCAAATTGTGCTTTGCCCAAATAACTAATGTTAAATGCAGCCTACCAACAGACTTTTTTTGTTTTTTTTTTTAAAAGAGTCTAATTGGAAAATCTACATCCTGGATTTAGTCTGTCTCACTAGGAAAAAAAATAGCTTCAAATTTATATTTTCGAGGACAACACCCAATGACAAGCATTTCCAGAAAGGATGAAGCTTTCTTCAAGGATGCAGGGCACTTGGGTGGAATTATCCTGAATAGTCAAAGGTGGCACTCTAGAAATTACATTTCTTGGAAGTTTTCCAACTTGGTGCCATGCGGAGCTGCACAGAGAAATCTCCTTTATCACGTTACGTCACCAGAGTCATGTTACAGTCCCTGGATCATGTCAGGGGCCCGGGTGCTGTAATTTATAATGCGCCCCTGCACGTCATGCGAGGCACACACTGATTGATGACATTCAAAGGTACTGTCAAGGTGGCTGGGTAATGAAGTTGACCTTCCTCCATTGTTGTCTCAGTTTCCAGTTTGTGTATATAAAGGAAGTATTTTACCTGCCATCTTTGCTTGGAACTTTTCATTAAATCTGCAGAAGGAGTTTGGCTTAATAGCAACTTGTTTCTTCTTTCTTTTCTTCCTTTAGGCCAGGGGTCAGCGAACTTTCCCTATGAAGGGCCAGACAGTAAATTTCCTTGGCTTTGCAGGTCACATGGTCTCTGTGGCAACTACTCAATCTGCTATTCTGCAAAAGCAGCCATAAGATAATGCATAAATGAACAAACATTCCAACAAACTTTATTTGTAGACACTGAAATTTAAATCTTGTATAATTTTTGCATGTCATGAAATATTTTTTTCAACTATTGAAAAATGTAAACACAGTGCTTGGTTCATGGGGTGACGTACAAAACAATTTGGCCCGCTGGCTGTAGTTCGCCAGTCTCTGCTGGCAGGTATGACTGCAGGTTGTTCATTGAATAAGGGTGCCTCTGTGAGGGGGCCAGTGAGGACTGAAATCTAGCCATCATTCCTGAAGCCATGCACCCTGGCATGGGACTGTTTTTTGGGTCTATTTGGAGGAAGGGGAACTTTTCTCCAATTGGCACAGTGGTACCACCCAGCACCCAGCCCTCCTTCCTTTTCATCGTCTTGATCTGAAGTCTGTCCACCCATCGTTATAGGTGTAATGGAAGAAGTAGTCATTGTCTGGATCTTTGGAGATTCAGGACAACAGCCTTAGCTGGGAAGGGTGTTACTGGTACGTATGACCTGCTTATATGAGATGGAAGTGTGCGCCCCTTCAGAGCACCTCCTTTCTGCTGAAATATTTTATAATGTCCCTGACTTTATTAGATTAAAAGACGTTACTACTATCAGCCAAAAAAAGTATTTCATTAGTGGACAAGTCTAGGATGTCTGCTGTATGAATGGCACCCCTTTAAATCGACAGTGTAATGACACCTCTTCAACCTGGAGCCTTCCTGCAGTGCTGAGTTAGCAGTGCTCCAGTATGTTCTGTGTGGTTTTCCTCCACTGTTTGCATTTTGAAGCCAAGCATATCTGATTTCGGCTAGGCGACTTACCTCTGTAAGTCTCAGTTTCTTATCTGAAAATGAGTAGTCAGTGGTACTCAACCTTGGGAGAAGACCAGAATTAACATAATCGTCACCATCATCAAGATCTGGGTCTCAAAGCTTTTGAAAGTTGTAGGTTGATTCCGGAGCTCTGTCTCCTGAATTCAGAGTCTTGGGATGGGGCCCAAGCATGGGTATATGTACAAGCTCTCTTAAGTGCCTTTTAGATACACCCACAGATGAAGACCACTTGGCAAGGTGAAAGCGAAGTTCCTTTCCAACTTAAAATCTCAGTGTCTATTTCAGTCTGTTTTCCCCTCATTTCTTTTTCCCAGCCTCCTTCTAGAGTGGTACAAATGAACTCTCTGACCTCGTTTCACCAGTGCAAGGCATCTGTGGTCATCTGAAGATGTTAGGTAATACCGGGTCCAGAGTCTTAGCTTTTGCCCTTTGGATGAATTTGTCCAGAATGTAGCATTAGAGAGCATGCTGATGGTGTCATGCAAGAATTAGGTAGGCCACCTACCCTATTAGCCTTGGAATTCTCTTAAGAACTCCAGGGAGTTGAGGACAAAGAAGGGTGATCTAGTTATAACATATCGAAGGTCTGTCTCAGGGCTTAAAGTACGTAGCACATTTTCTTTTCTCTATGCACGTAGGCATTTCTGCTTTGGAGTGGGCAAGAATACCACATTTTTTATGATAGGTGCCAATTTTTACGTTATTTCCAGACCAGCCCAAATTAGGAAATACTGTAAGTCTCACAAGATCACTAACCTGACTTCCTACCAAAGTCATTTGGATACCTTTCAGGTGAATGTTGAAATTGGACTGTATCTCAGGGCCACACCTGGTTTCCAGGAGTGTAGGGCATACCTCATTCAGGAACTTGAATGTTATTTAAAATGTAGAGTCTGTGTTTATCCAGCACCTTCCTTCTGGCAGTGTTTTATAAACAAATACTGCTTTACTCAATTTTGCAAAACACAGAAAAGGAAAGTGACCAACATGGACCAAGAAAGACAACTGAGCCCCCAACCTCAATCCCTGGGTTGAATATTTGTACCTGGCTTAAAAAAAAAAAAAAAAAATTTTTTTTTTTTCTTAATAGAAGCCTCTTCATTCTGTGACTGTTCAGGACATTTTTGTACTATCAGTTGATAAAGGCAAAACCATCTTTACAGCAGCATTTAGGACAATTTTTCTTTAAGGTAATACCACCTGTGTGAGGCCTGAATACCTACCATCTATTTTTTTAACAGTAAGTAGGCAATATGATTTTTTTTTTTAAACATAATTTACCAATTGGAGTTCTACAAAAGAGAGATTATATTTTTTGACTTATGAACAGCAGGTCAGACATTTCAGAGAAAATTTAGAGAGCAGTAATTTTGCAAATGTACACAGATGAATTTGAATATAAATATTTTACTGCCTACACAACTCTATTTAGGATACTGGCTTTGGAAATACAGTATATTCCAGGAGCCTTACCATTTGGCATGACATGGTGTCAGTTCACGCACAATATATTAATGCTTAATTGAAGATAATGTAACTGCAGATCAAAGGCATAATTAACAGGCTTGCAGAAGCTCTTATGTAGATCAGGATTTTGACTAATAGATGTCTGGACAAAACTGGTTTATAAAAGAACCTTGAGACTAGCTGAGGCTTCATCTGTTCAGCTGATGGTGACAACACCTGGAGCTCTTACCAGGGTGGGTAGATAAAAGGTCACTCTCATCTCCACTGTTCACCACCATTCCCTTTGAAGCCAACACAGAAGGGTTCCGGAGCAGGTGAACTGAACAGCTCTTGTGTATCTCCTAGTATACAGTGAGAAGCTAGTTTCCAGTAATGTTGGGCTATCTCTATGACTCCAGGCCCCGGAGCTTTAATACAAAGTGTGTGAATAGGCAGCAGTCCTTAGACGCGAGGTCTGCAAACTAAGACCCATGGGCCAAATCCCACAGTTTATTTTGTGTAGAACCTACAAGTTAGTAGTGTTCCTAGGTGGTGCAAACAATTAATGTGCTCAGTTGCTAACACAGAAGTTCACGTCCACCTAGAGGCACCTGGGAAGAAAGGCAATTTTACTTTCAAAAAACCAACCATTGAAAGCCCTGTGGAGCACAGTTCTGCTCTGACACACATGGGGTCTCTGTGATCAGAATCAGAATCAACTCAACAGCAACTGACTAAGAAGGCTGTTACATTTTTAAATGACTGAAAAAAATCAAAGGAAGAATAGTATTTTGTGACATTTGAAAACAGTATGAAATTCAAGTTTCATTGTCTACAAATAAAGTTTTATTGGAACACAGACCTGCTCTTTTGTTTACATATTGTCTATGGCAGCAGAATTGAGAAGTTGCAACAGAGACCAAATGGCCTGCAAAGCTTAAAATATTTACTACCTGGCCCTTTGCAGAAAAAGTTTGTTGACCTCTGGCTTAGAAGTTTGGGTTTGGTCTTTAGGATATATTTGGGAGGAGAATCTTAGACATCTGACAACTGCAGGGTTTACAGAGAAAGAGAGATGAAAAAGAAGAATACGTTTTTCTTACGTAATTTTGGAAAAAAGCAAGGTAGGGCCTAGAGGAAAGCTGGTAGAAAAAAAAAAGAGAACAATGTTATTGTAAACCAAGACCACAGCATTCTCATGAAAAGATTATTGATCTTTGTTATTATTGTCGTCATAAACAAGATTTAATTCTCACGTTGATCTCCGTTAATGTAATATTATCATCATTAAGATCTAGGGTTAATTTGGTATTTTATTTTGGTGTAAACGTTATAGCGATTCTATGTGAGAGCAGGGCCCCTAGGACATAAATGTGAGAATGGACTAGAGGGTTGAATGATTCATTCATTCATTCTTCCATCCATCTACTTAACCATTCATATGAACATTTATTACATGCCTTTTTTTTTTTTTTTATTGTATACTGGACCCTCGTTAGTACTGAAGTACAGAATTGAATACTTTTTAGCCTTTACATCGGAGTTGAAACTGCACAGAGGGGATTATAATGTAGTGAAGTAAATACTTTAATTGATAGACACAGTAATAAGCATAGGGAAGTGCGAGTACAAAGGGAAGGGAACAGAGCACTTGAAATGTGGCTAGAGCTACCAAAAAACTGAATTTTTAAATTTATGTAATTTAAATTCAATTAGCCACATGTGACTAGTGGCAGCCATATTAGACAATACAACTACAGAACTCTTCATCATCATAGAAAGCTCTGTTGTATGGTGTTATTCTAGAATGTTCTTTTGCTTTCTAAGACATTTTGATAAGTATGTCCTCTTAAAGGAAACCCTGGTGGTGTAGTGGTTAAGTGCTATGGCTGCTAACCAAAAGGTCGGCAATTCGAATCCCTTGGAAACTATGGGGCAGTTCTGTCCCATAGGGTCACTATGAGTCAGACTCGACAGCAACGGGTTTGGTTTTTTGGGTTTTAATATCAAAAGGTGGTGTCTTTCAACGCAGCTTCTTCGTGCATCTCTAAAGTGTAACTTTTCAAACTCCTTGCCACATACTATGTCTCTCTACCTCCTCCTTTTACATCCTTGTTCTCCGTGATCTCTGGGAACATATACTACCTCCATTTTCTCCTTGGGGACTTAAGTTTTTCCTCCAAATAACAAAAACTCCAAAGACTTAGAAGCTTGAGGGAAACGAAGCCTGCCCTCCTTCCCCACATTGAACCAAAGACCCTTTGAAAACTGATGAATTTTTTTTATCTGTGCAGACTTAAGATGGAAATAAGAACATCAAAAGATAATTTGAAAAATACCCTTCACACCAAAAAAAAAAAAAAAAAGCTTAAATCATTTCCTCTGAAAGTTTCCTTCCATCGAAGGTTTGCTTCAGTCCCACAGACCAGCTTCCTCCATTCCTCAGTCTGAGGAGGAGGAATATGACCTTCAGTTTCCAATGATACTGCTCTGAGGTTCCCGCTAGGGTCCCAGTTCTCACTTTCTCTAGCAGGGCAGAGACCGGCGCACCCTGGTTTCCTGTTGGCCTTTTTAAAAGCCAAATTCTTGAACTTTGTCTCTTGCTTCCAAATCTTGTTCACAGTTGAGCTTCTCATACCTGCCCCCCATAGAAGCTCTATTATTTATTGATCTTTTGTTTTATTACTAATGATACAATTAAAATTGCATCTGTAATTAGAGTAATAACAACAGTAATAATAGCATTGCGTTTGCTGGATGAATAGGGTGACCAGCACGGGAAAAACAAGGTTGCCCTTAATCTTTAGCTTGACTTGTTGATGAAACAATAAAGGTACTCTGGAGTCAGATGTACCTGAATTCAAAAACCATTTAACAGCTGTGTTGAGTGTGACCTTGTCCAAAATAGCTCACTTCTGAGCTTCTTCTATGAAATAGAAATATCTATCCCTTATATTATTTGTGAGAATTAAGTAAAATAAATAAATAAGCAAAGAACCTGGCACATAGCACTCAAAATGTTAGCTGCCCTTGCAGCTTGTATTCTTATCATCCATATTATGGTATTCATTGTGAATTATCACTACTGAGAACCCAGGCCAACTTGCGCAAAAAGAATTGGAACTTTTATGTAATATTTTCAATGGCGATAGATGGGCAGAGAGTGGTAATTGTCAACTCCCAAAAGCATTTCAGAGAAATTACACTTAGAATTGTTGTAGCTGTATTATTGTCTCTGGATCTTTCATATACACCAGATGAGGTGAAGATCCTACAGCCAGAGGACAATGTGCTGGGTTGATCACAGCCATTGGTCGGTCCTTCGTTCAGGGATCTACTTCTTTTGTGGTGGCACAGTTAGCCGCCCCCACTGAGCAGAAATGACGTGGTATGTGACAATTACTCTCATCCCACCCTTACCCCCTACTAGATCCCCTCCCTGCCCAGAGGAGGAAGTTGTGCAGTTATTTTTCTCTTTGACTTTATAGTTATGTCTATGCAGGCAAGGAGCCCTGGTGGTGTAGTTTGTTAAGCATATGGCTGCTAATCAACGAATCAGTGGTTCGAACCCACCAGCCATTCCACGGGAGAAAAATGTGATAGTCTGTTTCCGCAAAGATTACAGCCTTGGAAACCCTATGGGGCAGTTCTACTCTGTTCTACAGAGTCGCTGTGAATCGAAGTCAACTTGATGACAATGGTTTTTGGTTTTATGTGCAAACAGGACCACGGACTCCTCTAATTTCTTGTAATTTTTACTTTCCTTGGGCCTTGATGTATTGGGAAGGAAGGCATAAATTCAAAAATTGTCTGTTGATGAGGCCTTCTAGTCAGGGTGGACTTGCTTCTCTTAAAAAATGAGTAATTTGTTACTCTTCATTGCCCTGTTACTTTTTCCCCCCAAGAGTGGTTTTCCTCACACCTGCAGGAGACTTGTTCTTTCACTTCTGTATTATCACTTTATTTACTACATTTATGAAAAAAGGGACAAATGTTTTCTAACATGTGGCATACCCCAGTCACCATGGCCACTTTGAAACAAACAGGGCAGTAATATTTTGTGAAAAGCAAAGAATTGTCCAAGAAATTGTGAAAGAAGCTTAGGGAATGAAATTAATTAAAATGGGAATTTTTAGATTTTTTATAATGGGAAGAAGGAGAGAAGCAAGGAATTAATTGATTCCCCCATTAGATGTTGCAAACCAGTGGCCCACAGTTTAGAAGCTACTTTGTTTGTGTGCACATTGTTTATAATTTTTTGGAATTAGTTGCAAATGTTAAAAAATGTAGAGATTTCACGTTGAAATTTCATTTTCCACCTTCTCTTTAAAAAAAAAAAAAAATTTCAGAAGCTTAAGCACTATTTGCACATAGCACCAGTTCTCTGGAGCTGAGAAATGTGCCACTTTCCACTTTGCCGTGGACTTTAAACAACCTGCTCAATGCATGTCAGTTACGCGTCTGCCCTATAGATCCCTCTCCTGGGCGGCCAATAACTTCATTAACAGACCAGCTTAGAGTAACTAGGGCTTCAGTACTCTGTAACAGACCAGCTAGAATGCAGGGGGTTTGGAATTCTGAATTCTTTATATCTCTGGATTCTGATTGTAGATTTTGGTGTCATCTTCAGCCAGCTGCACTTGTGAAAATTAGAACTAATTTTGTTAACTAAGACTGTACAGTGATGATTTCCGTGTGGCAAAGATGGGGGCAAAAGGGGACGTGCGTTTTCTGCAGGAGGGAATTACGTACCACAGCAGATGATACGCATTTACCCCCATTGCGAGTCTCAGATACTGTATTAGTTATTTGTTGCTACATACAAATTATTCAAAACCCGGTGTCTTAAAACAGCAGTTTAATATTTATTATATCACACAGTTTCTGTGGGTCAGGAATTTAAGAGCAGCTTAACTAGGTGGTTCTGGCTCAGGGTGTCTCTTAAAATTATAATCAAAATGTGAGGCTGAGACTCAACAGTGGCTGGGGAACCCAGGATAGCTCAGGCACATGGCTGTTGGCAGGAAGCCTCGATTCCTACCTGTGTGGACCTCTTCATAGTGTCGCTTGAGTGTCCTCACAACATGGCAGCTAACTTCCACCAGAGCAAATGACCCAAGTTTTTTACGACTTAGCTTTGGAAATCACATATCCTTACTTCTACCATCAGACCAACCCTGATACACTGTTGGAGGGGACTATACAATGCATGAATACCAGCTGGGAGGATTCTTTGGGAGTCATATTGCAGGCTGGCTACCACAGATAGCAGCCTCCTTATTAGCCCTATTTGGGATCATTGCATGAATAAGCCACTATAACTGCTGTCATGTGTCACATCCCCCAGCTCTGTTGGACAGAAAAAAGGTTAAAGGCAAACATGTGGTCTGAGCTTTGGCGGCTCAAGTTTCAAGGACATTGGTCAAAGTTTTGCCCACCTCACTAACAGATTTGCCTCTTTACAATAAAAAAGGGAAAGAGAGAGAAAAGATGAATTATACCAAGGTATTTGGTGAATTAGATTTCTGTTTCAAATTCTCCAAATTTTCTTCAGTATTCCCCCACCCCGAACATGGCGGGGGGGGGGGGACGTATATTCTCAAAAGCTGTGAGATCTTAGAAGATGCTCTCAAAGTGATTTTAAGACAAAATAGTATTTATGTCTCAAGGCCTCTCCAGTATCTCAGAGGGCCTCGACATTATTGGCATGGATTTTGTTAGTGTTTTGCTCAGATACATAGTTGGGTAGATAGGTAGAAGATCCAGGAAAAGAGCATGGTCTTTTCAGAGTTTTGAATAAACTGTTAGTGATATTCTCCATTCAAATTCTGGCAAATTATTGGGTGTCTGTTGGCCTTGATACTCTACGAAGTGCCCGGGATAAGCAGCGGGCAAAGCAGATGAGGTTGCTGACCTCAAGGAGCTTACGTTCTTGTTATACGTTAAACTGGTAAGCCAGGTATATCACCTGATGTTAGCTGGTGATGAAACCTGTAAGAAAACAAAGTTGGGCAAAGTATTGACAGTAGTGATAAAGTTACCATGTCAGATCAGCTCGTCTGAGGAAATGACCTTTGAGTAGGTACCTGCATTGAGTGAGGAATTGAGTCTTGCAAGTGTCTGGGGGAAGAATATTCCAGAATGAGGGAGCACATGTGGAAAAGCCCCCAGACACAACCAAGCTTGACTGGTCTCCCACTCTTAATGGAAGCTCCATCCATTCCCTAGCACCTTAGTTCTTACCACTGGGCTGCATATGGTTGACAGTTTGATTTACTTTCTTAACCATAGTCTTGTAGTCCTGGCTTAACCTTCTCTAAAGAAATACCTGTGCCTGCTAAACTCAGTTCACATGGGAGGCACGTTATGCTGTGGTGAGTCTAATGTGTATTTCCCCTTTTTCTCCCCACAAAGATTTTTACAAAACTTATGTATGCAAACAGGTATTTTTGTTTGTTTCACTTGAGTCACTTTTGCATAATGTAAGGAGCCCATGATTTCACATATACAGTAATTCATAGAAAGTGATAGTCATCTTGCTTAGATACCTTACTTCTCAAAACCAACCTGCTAAATATAGTACCTTCTCAGACCCATATAAGGTGCCATTAAAAAAAAAAAAGAAAAAAGAAAGGTCAAAGTTTCCCCACCTACGAATCTGGTTATAAAAACAGCAAAGCAGGGTTTTTCTGAACTTGAATCAGTAAATTTTTAATTTAAATAGTATCCTGTTTTGACAAAGTGCTAAACCACAGCTGTCTCTAAAGGACTCTCTTAAGCTTTTGTCAACACCTGCTGGCACCTGTCAGAGGAAACTTTGGGTGGCATTTGTTGTCGTTTTGTGATACACTGACAAGAAATGCGTGCCCTTATTTGTTGCATCCGGGAAATGGTCAGCATATCTCTGGTGCAGCTACAGTCTGTTGACATTAACTTGAATATATTGCATAACCCTTTGCCAGACAAAACCTGTATTGTTTCTTTTGTTCAGCTAGTTAACAGTGGATTTCTGACTTTGCTAAGCGCGCCACCAGAGTGAGACACGATATGACATCACACCAGCTCTTCCCTGGCCCACCTGACAAAGAACTTAGCTACCTGCAGCCCCGTCCCTACCCGGGTCTTGGGATCTCATCGGCCATAGAGTTCAACTGCACAATTGTTGAAGGGCCTGGACTCTCCCAAAAGAAATCCAAGGGACTCTAAGAGCTCTTTCTTGGAATTCAGCACTGCTCCCCCCTGCCCCCTTCTTATCTCACTTTGTTACATTGAATAGTAAGTTGCCTTTTACTGTAAAGGTGACTGGGTTTTTCTTATGGGGCCTTCAGGGTAAACAGCCGTTCATTTCTATCTGTGAATACACATGTAGCTTGTGTTTGGGGAGGGTGCCCGGTGCTTCAGAAGTCATTATTTTTTCTGTAATGTTTATTCTCCATGGTTGTGCTTAGATAGATTCTATGCCCCAGTGCTGGGCGAGGAGGTAGCCTGTAATTCCAACTGAATGTGTTACAGTTGAAAAGTAGGCTGGGTGGTAGCAAGTGATGGATCAAGAAATAGCTTTTAATTTTACATAAATTGGTTTTCTACTTTGCTCTGGGGCAGAAGTTTGCAGCCCAAGGTCACGTTAGATGTCGCTCACAATTCGGAAGAGAATCATTCCTGGAAAGTGTCTGGCAAGACAGAACTCAGTTTTTCAGTCCCTGCCTTTCATTGACTGACTTGGGGAAATTGGAGATGGCTTCTCTAGGCTGGGATTGCTGTCCTTATCTCTCAACCAGCAGGGGACATTGGAGATTAGAAAAGGCAACTACAGTTCCAGATTCTCTAAGGATAAAATTAGCATGACATTTATCAAATGTGTCTCTACCCCTCCCCCACACCTTTTCCCAATAAATTGCATAATGATGGCAATGGTACATTCATTGTCATAGAAGGAAAGACGCTCTTTTAGGCAAGGCTCACAAATCTCCTTCTATGGCAGAGCTCTGAACTCTAGCAGTCTAAATTGGAACTAGCAATCCAAACTGGAATTGCAGGGAGCACATCCGAGAGAGAGCAGTATTTTCTTTTTGCCCCTTGCACAAGCCCCAAAGATGGGAGAGAGGTCAAATGTCAGCATTAGACACTGGTTTCAGGTTTAGGATACAATAATAAAGGATTTTAATATGATTTTTTTAGTGTAAATTTTAGAATTGTTGGCCATGTAGTCAAAAGAATTGTTGTCAGCTCCTGCTGAGGTGGCCCCTGACTCCTGGCGACCGCATACACAACAGAACGAAACACTGCCCAGCCCTACACCATCCCCATGATCGGTTACAGATTGGACTATTGCAATCCATAGGGTTTTCATTGGCTGAATTTGGGGAGTAGATTGCCAGTGCTTTCTTCCCAGTCCGCCTTAGTCTGGAAACTCTGCTGAAACCTATTCAGCATCATAGCAACACACACCCTCCCCTGAGATGGGTGGTGTCAGTGCATGAGGTGCAGGGGCCAGGAATTGAATGGAAGGTAAGAATTCTACCACTGAACTACCAGTGCCCCGAGTCGAAAGAATTAGCTCCAACTAAAGGATACCATATCTCAATCCTGACTTGCCAAGCTGTGACCTTTGACAGTATATTTAACCACTCTGCTTCAGTTTCCTCTGAAACCCTGGTAGCATAGTGGTTAAGTGCTACAGCTGCTAACCAAGAGGTTGGAAGTTTGAGTCTACCAGTGCTGTTTGAAAACTGTGGGGCAGTTCTTCTCTGTCCTACAGGGTCAATATGAGTCAGAATCGACCTGATGGCAACGGGTTTTCAGTTTCCTCATCTATAAAATGGCCATAAATGATACCTACCTCACAGACTTATGGTAAAGACCAAATGAAAATGGAACAGAAGACATCCAGCCAGAGCTTTGTATATGACATACACTTAAAAAATTAAAAGGCATTAATATAGATATTGGAACTTGACTGAATTATTTATTCTGATTCTAAAATACCAGGTAATCAATTAATAGACGAAATCTTATGCAATAGGACCTCACTAACCTTGAGGTGGAATTTTACAAAAGCACAAGAAGAAATAACATTTTTGAATGCCCGGTGTTGATAGAGTGAAGTAAAAAAGCTAAACAGAAAAAAGAAGTATCTCTGAGCTGTTGGTAAGCTCGACAAAAAAGCATAGAAATGAATGGATTTTGACAAGTTCATTGAATAGAAAACTTAAACAAAAGCCACTAATGGGGAATGACTATTTCAAGCCCAAATCCATACAATCAAGCAATGATTACTCTTTTAAAATCATTTTCTATAGGAGAAATCAAAGCTTTAAAAAAAAAATAGCATTACCATTACTTAAGCGGAGGTTAATCCATTAAAAGCCTATCTTGTTAAAATGCCTTGGTCTCACTTAGTGATATCAATCAACATGGTTTACATACTGGACATTTTAAAATGAGTAACATGAAAGAAAAATTTATTTCCCTAGAATATATAAATTCCAAGAAAAATAATTGGTAGCAGATTTTTTAAATCATTTATGGCCAGAGTCTTTGAAAGTATGATTGTCATCGTTTGGTAAAGTGGACCTAAAAAAAATAGAAAGTAGAATGTCAAATTCAAAGAAAAGAGAAGCAGACCCAAGGGTGAGAAATCACTGCAGAGTTTGTCAAAAGGACAGTAAAAGAAGAATTTTGAGTGAAAACCCACTGAGCGAGGAAATTGTACTTTCATCATGAGACCTTGGGAGGGGGGCTATTTTTCTTGTGTTCTTAGGGGGAGTGAAAATGTCTTGAAGAATTGCCCAAGACTTGGTAAATAGAAGATACTTTATTGAATTTCAAAGAGATGTTGCAGGTGTATCCTGATAGGAAACTTGTAAATTTGAGTCAACGAAAGAAAAAATACACATATGGTGAATTGAAACACAGTGATTGATGCATGACTAGGACAGGTTGAGTATAATCGGGGTTGACTCGGGGAATCCCTACTAGAATGGCGTCACGTGAGCCAGGTTTGCGGCTGCCATCATGTGCTCTGTACTTCGGTGTTTCCCTCTTGGTATGCTCTTCAAGGTTGACTGGAAGTATTCATTTAACTACTTCCTAATTTCCTTGTGGAAAGAGATACCTGTAATAGGCAAGACCTTTCGCATGCAAATATCAAAACCCAACTCAAGACTATCAAGTAAAGGAGGGACAGTCTATTGGCTCACAGAGCTAGAAGGTTCAAGGGTTAGCCTGGTTTCAGACACAGCTGCAACTAGGCAATCAAATGATGTCATCAGACTTGATCTTACTACATTTTTACATTCTGCTTTCTTGTGTTGACTCCATTCTTGGGTTTCCTCCTTGCTGAGGCATGATGGTTTCTGATAGCCACAGATGTACGTATTGACAGCCTAACAACCCCTGAAAAAAAAAAGAGTTTCTCTTGCCAAATAATTCCAACAAAAGTCCCTGAGTTGATTGAATGGTTTGGGTCATTTGTCTGTACCTGAGCTAGTCACTGTGGACTTCAGGAGAGAAATACACTGATTGGCTGAGACTGAGTCAAGAGCCGAACTTCTGGATCCCTGGGGGATTGAGGCTCCATTAAAATTATCTTATCTAGAGTAGACAAGGGCTAAGTTGTTGCACCTCAATTTTCCTTTCAGAAGATGGAGAAGTGGATCCTGGGTAGATATTTTACCGCATATTTTCTTTTTTGTTTCTTCTTAAAGAGTGTGACTCATTTATTGTTAGCGTTCAGCCAGTCAAAGTCAGTTGGTTTAGTTAAACAAACAAACAAAAAAACAACTTGACGTTGAGTCCAGCCCTGCCACTATGCCACTAAGTGGCTTGTAAAGCTGGGGTGAACAGTATAAATAAATTTGCTAAGAACTGATTTTTCATCAGAAACCAGAGAGAGTTGGCCTAGAATGTTTCTGTGATATTTTCTAGCTGGAACAGTCTATATTTCAAGCTTAGAATTCATCTTTGAAGTGGTTTTCCTACTATGCTCGTTACATAGACTGGTATGTTGTAGACTGTCAGCATTGTCTGATAGAATTTTCTGCAATGATGAAAACGTTCTATATCTGCCCTGTCCTATAAAGTGGCTGCTAGCCACATTAGCTGTTGGTAACTGAAATGTAGCTAATATGACTGAGGAACTGAATTTTTTATTTTATTTCATTACAATTAATTTAAATGTAAATAGCCACATGTAACTAGGGTTTACCAAGTTGGATAGCTCAGCTCTAGATTAATAGCCAAGTAGAGTTACGTGGCTTTTAGACAAGTGAACTGTGACAGTGGAATATGACTTAAATCTTGATGCCCTGTGCCTTTGGTAATGCTTAGGTGCATTTTTCATTCAGAATTTGTAGTTAACGTAAAAAACACCGCTCATTCCAACAAAGACAGAAAGACTTTTGTCCCTCTGTGTACCTCCCAACCCCCTCTACTAAAAAAAAAAAAAAAAAAAAAATTTAAGTGTCGGAGGTTGATTATTTTAATTTTTTTTGTGGTTCCTCATGTCTCTGCCCTGCCCAGGTGGTGTGAAGGAATGGAAATAATGCTTAATTAAGAGTCAGAAGTTTTGGGTTCTAGTCTCAGTTCTGCCAGTAACTACTCAGATGTGTGACCTTTGGCAAGTCATTTTTCCTTCCTGGGCTTCAGTGTTCTCACCTGGAAAATGAGGGGGTGGGATTAAAATGATTTCTAAATCTATTCCAGATCAAAGTTTTACAGTTCTAAGCCTTTTTATTCATTCTCATGGCTAGGATGGCGACTAAGAGTTTTTCTTTGTGTGATCATTAAAAACAAGTACAGGGAATTGAAAGAATTGAGGAGATACCTAGGACTGTTTCCAAATTTGAGTTGTGGATTGTCATAACGTCAGATCCCTACTGAATATGAAAAAAATCAAGTTCTGATTCAATATCGTATAGTCTTCTTATCCTAGATCAATCTAGAAGAAAATGAACAAGTGGAATTAAATCAATCATACTTAGGAAAAAAGTTAGCTTAGTCTCAGATGAGCTTGTGTTGCTTCCAGAGTTTGAAATTCCTGTGGAAATAAAGGCTTTGGAGAGAGCATTGGTAGAATGGGCCAACACGAAGAATATTCAGTGAGGGAGAAGGAAAAAGATTGTTAACATAAGTGAGCTTGGGAAATTGGTTGTCCAATAAAATCGTAACTGCTACTGCTTGCCAAGCCTAAAGAAAGGAATGGAGAGATAAGACTTCCTTTGGAACCCAGAGAAGCTAGGGTTAAGGAAGAATGTTTGGAGTGACTTCATCTGTAGAAGGTTGCATTTTGAAGGAGGAGATGAATCACAAATGAAGAGAAAGAGGAAGGAAAGAACACTGGCCAGATTTGCAAGAGCAGGTAGGAGGATTTGAAGTGTTCCAAGGGACAGTGTGGTAGGATGTGTCAAATCAGTACAGAGGGAGAGAGGCATCAGCTGGGGCTGAATAGAAACAAGATGTTTATCTGGATATTTAATTTCGATGTTCAGTAGTGACATGTAATAATTTTGTTGTTATCATGTAATACTGCAACAGAGTTAAAACGTTTATTGATGTAGTCATACTAGCAAATTCCCATTGTAAATAATAACTCCTAGACCCTGTCTCCGTAGGATAGTTCAGACATGGTTGCATCTTGTAGCTTTATTTTTATTTTTTAACTGGCTATCTTTATGTATGGGAAAAGTCATTTCCAGAGATTCGTTTTCATTGCAAAAAACTTCTAAAGGTGTTAATTGCATTTTTCAAAACTCTTATGTAATTATTTAAAAGTATTCTACAGACACCATAAATCAGAACTTTTCCCATTATATTGCTGAGAAACATTTATGACCTGTTTAGACAGTTTTGATTTATAGGTTTAGGAAACAAGAATATAGTAACCATTGCCAGGTTTTAATTTGGAAATTTCTTTAGCCACGTCTGTTTCTGCAGAAAGTGGAAAAGAAAGCTGGTAGGAGAGGTGGTTGGGGAGATGGGGCTGACACTAGTGAGACGCAAGAAAAAGAGGTACAGGACCTGATTTGGGAGTCTTTCCCCGAAATTAACAGTTAGTATGTCTTTCCCATTAAAAAAAAAATCTTTCTGGGCATTTTTCTTTCTTTTTTTTTTTTTTTATTATGTAAGTATAGATATAGGAGCTCTGTGGTGTAATGGTTCAGCAATCGGCTACTAACCAAAAGGCCGGCAGTTTGAACCCACCAGTGGCTCCATGGGAGAAAGACCTGGCATTCTGCTCCCGTAAAGATTACAGCCTAGGAAACCATATGGGGTGGGTCTACTCTGTCACGTGGTGTCACTATGAGTCAAAATTGACTTGATGGTACCTAACAGCAACCAGTTGCCGTCAAGTTGATTCTGACTTATAGCGACCTTGTAGGACAGAGTAGAACTGCCCTATAGGGTTTCCAAGGAGTGACTGGTGGATTCGAACTGCTGACCTCTTGGTTAGCAGCTGAACTCTTAACCACTGCACCACCAGCACTCCAACAATAATAAAAAAAAAAAAATAGCAAGTATATATATAGTAAAACATTTGCCATTTTAACATTTTCTACAAGTACAAGCCAGTGGCATTATGTTCATGGTTTTCTGTAACTGTCACCACTGCCTGCTTCCACACTTTTCCGTCACCCTCGACAGAAGCTCAGTGCCCCCTCTTGGCATTATTTTTAAACACTGGTGCCATGTAACTGGCTGCCTGACTCTGAGTGGGTTACTCGACTTTTCTAGGCTTCAATCTTCTCATCCATAAAATGTGAGTAATGATAGAATCTTCTTTGCAGGTGTATGGTAAAGATTAAAATGTTCATTTATGTGTTCAAAAGCATTTGTGCATGAAATATCAACCAAGAACCAGGCACTGTTAGGTGCTGAGGGTGGCAGGAGGAGCCTGTTATTGATTGAATTATGTCCCCCAAAATATGGCTTATAAATCCTAACCTTCATACCAGTGGAGCCCTGGTGGCGTAGTGGTGAAGAGGTTGGCAGTTTAAATCCACCAGCTGCTCAAGCACTTGGAAACTTTATGGGGCAGTTCTATTCTGTCCTATAGAGTCACTATGAGTCGGAATCGACTTCATGGCAATGAGTTACACCTGTGGGTGGAATCCCATTACAGAATAGGATTTTCTTTGTTATGTTAATGAGGCTATCAGTGTAGGGTGTGTCTTAAGCCAATCGCTTTTGAGATACAAAAGGAGCAGATTAGACACAGAGAAGCAAGCACAGATGGCAGAAGATAGGTGCCCCATGAAGATCACCAAGGAACAGAAGCTGAAAAGAGACAAGGACCTTCCCTCAGAGCTGACAGAAAGAAAACCTTCTCCTAGAATTCGGACTTCTGGCCTCCTAAACTGTGAGAAAATAAAATTCCTGGTTTTCGAAGCCGTCCGCTTGTGGTTTTTCTGTTATAGCAGCACTAAGCAACTAAGACAAAGCCCAAACTGACCAGGTGACTGTCCTCTGGGCAATGCGAATAATCCCTGGCGTGAAGCAGAGCTTGGTAACTGCTAGACGGTGGCAGTAGCACTCCAGTTTAGATGTTACAAAACATTGACACATGCACATTTTAAAAACTCATCACAAAATATCTCAGATGATGTGATTCGAGGAATTTTTTAGATGATAAAGATTGTGTTTGTCGAGGGAGGACGGGGAAGCGTTAATATTCTGGGCCAAAGAATCAAGATGAAAAGAAGGTCTCAGAATGACAAAGGAGACTTTTCATGGGCAGGCAAGTGAAGTCCACACCACTGCACAAGTGCCAGGTGAAGGGCTCCCCCTGACAGCAGTTGGTATAGAAATTAGTTAGGAGTGATTGTAAATCATTCAGAGCCAAAGGTGACACGAGGGGCATGGGAGCCAGGGGACCAAGGACTCGAGGCTACGTTAATAGAGTAGCGTGGAATGGAGCCTCTGCCCTCCTGAGCTACTCATATGGCGGTTGTTGGGCTCTG
The DNA here is from genome assembly GCF_024166365.1 of Elephas maximus indicus. Taxonomy (NCBI): domain Eukaryota; kingdom Metazoa; phylum Chordata; class Mammalia; order Proboscidea; family Elephantidae; genus Elephas; species Elephas maximus. The sequence continues at coordinate 18,303,857 of NC_064838.1, read as the reverse complement.
CTCATTTCTGAGCACTACATTTGAAGATGGTCAGTGGCACACCAGAGTGGAAGGCCTTGCATATCACATACCATACACTGGCTAAGTGTTCTAAACCAAACCAGAGCCTATGTAGAGCTTCAGGTAACCCAGTGCCATCAAGTCAATTCCAAGTCAGAGCTTCAGGTAGGAGGGGCAAAATGAAGACCCATGTGCCAATATGGTCGGAAGGGGCTGAGGCTAAATACAACACTGGCCACCCTATTCAAGAATTACCTGCATGAGATTGAAATGACAACAGTACCTCTGAAACACAGATGAGAACTTTAAGGGGCAGAGAGTCTAAGTTAACCATGGTGAAACAATAGGGGCAGAGATAGGGAGAAAGCTGACACAATGTGAAGTATGTAACCATTGTCAGTAAACTGAAGATGTAAAAATTGTTGAAAAATGAAGCACTGGCTAAGTGTTTTATATAAACAAAACAAAAGAAAAAAACACAAACCCATTGCCATCGAGTCAATTCCAACTCATAGCGACCTTATAGGACAGAGTAGAACTGCCCCATAGAGTTTCCAAGGAGCGCTGGTGGATTTGGACTGCCTACCTTTGGGTTATCAGCTGTAGCACTTAACCACTACCCCACCAGGGTTTCCTAGTGTTTTATATATGATCTTTTATTTTCATCCTTAAAGGTAGGTGATATCACTCCTATTTTATAGATGGGAACACTGATCCTGGTAGAGGTTGAATAACTTGTCCACAGTCACACGTCTAGTAACTGGTGCTGCGCAGGCTCAAATCCTCTTCTTCATCACCATATGTAGTGCCACTAAGTCCTGTCCTGTGAAATGCAGCTGAAGAAGCAGAGGATATCTAGTTTGGTGAAGAGAAAGCAAAGTGGACCATAATGCAAGTCTTTAAGTATTTAAAGGACTGTCTAAAGCTGCTACCAATGTGGTAGCCACTTGCCCATGTTGCTATTGAACACTTGAAACATGAAATTTACTTAGTGCCACTTGTCAAAACAATATTTTGGATATATTTGGTTAAGGTATAGTAACAAAATTATTTACACTCATTTCTTTTCCTTAATCTGGCTAGTAGAAAATGTAAAATGACATATTTTTGTTGGACGGCGCTGGTCTGAAGAGTTGTTCAGCACTTTAGACAGGAAAGGCAAAACCAAGAGCAGTGTGTGGATGCGGTAGGAAGGATTAAATAGCTTCTGTTGTTGGGTTTAACATGGTCCCTAAGTCTAAAGTGCCCAGTGTCCAGGGAACTGAAGGGAAGCAGAGGTCCTGCCAGTTCTAGGTCTTCTGCTTCTGAGGAGAAGGGTTAAAGTTGTCACTATAAGGGACTGTTCAGTGGCCGTTGTAAAGTGTGGGCTGTGGCCTTCCTCTGAGATTTCCCTGGTTTTCCTCTTTCTTATGGAGCCCTGGTGGTGCAAGGGTGAAGTGCTTGGCTGCTGACTAAAAGGTTGGTGGTTCCAACCCACCCAGCTGCTCTGTGGAAGGAAGACCTGGTGATCTCCTATAAAGAATACAGCCTAGAAAACCGTATGGGGCAGTTCTACTCTGTTACCTTGGGTTTCCATGAGTCAGAATTACCTGGACAGCACTTTTCTCTCTCTCTCTCTCTCTTTTTCTCTGTCTTCCTTTGCCGCCTCAGTCAGGAGCCTCTGGAGGCAGAGTGAAAAGGAGACTCCTTGGACAGTGAAATCCAGTATTGAGAATGTTCTGGTATTGGCACCTGCTCAGGAAATTGCTTTTTCTGCCCTCCTAGTCTCACCACCTTTCAGAAGGATTCTTTTCATTTGACAAAATTAACAATACAAATGAGAGATCATTTTTTAAATTCCCCATAGTATCTACTTTTAGTAGGTACAGTTGTATTGGACTAAGTGACTCAAGTTTACTCACAGCTATAAACTCTAAAGCTTTTTGTGTAACCTCTGAATAATAATTTGTATTCCCTTTGTTTTTTTAAAACTTTCAAAAAATCTGATCATGGATTGCTATATTCAAATGTATTTCTGCCTGTGAGGTTATCCAGTCATAAAATCATCAAGATTTTCACTGCTGAATTGGCAATATAGAGATGCTTCTCTTGTCATTTGTCTTTGAATGTTCATCTTACAGACATAGATGATCTTACTCAACATGTACTTAGTTACTTTTCCCTAACGCTCGGCTACAGACCACAGATGGAGAAAGGAGGAAAAGTGTACGATTTGTCTCTCAGAGCTTATAGTTTAGAGAAAACACATACATGAAACATAAGAGAAATGTAAAAAGAGAGACAGGAAGGAGGGATAAAAAGAGGAACGGAGGAAAGTTAAAAAGGAAGGAAAGAAGGAAGGAACCCATCCGTTCATTTATTGGTTAATTCATCAGATATTTGTTGGGCTCCTGCTATGTACAGGGCACTGTTTTAGCATCTGGTGGGTTATTTCAGTATTTGCTGGAAATGACTGGCACAGGCAGTAAATGTGTAGGAACTCAGGGAAATGGTGCCACCCCGGATTTCCAAGTTGATGCCATGATGGAAATATGGCTGGGTTGGTTGGCTCTCCCCTCTCACACATTATGTATGTGTTTGTCTTTTATTGTGGAGAATGGCCTTGCCTAATAGAGGAATATGCTTTGTTTAAACTTGACTCCCTTCTCCCTTTCTAGAGTATTTGGTTTCACAGAACTAGGCAGGACTTACCTGTCTTTTTCTTCCCTCTCCCCCACTTAGTTCATAATGAATAAGTGAATAAAAATTAATAAGAGGTGCCTTCACTCCAGAGCAGCTAGGCTGCCTTAGGAGACAGCACACAGAGACTACCAGTTGCCATGGAATTGATTCCAACTCATGGCGACCTCATGTGTTTCAGAGTAAAACTGTCCTCTGTAGGGTTTTCAATGGCTGATTTTTTGGAAGTAGTTTGCCAGGACTTTCTTTCGAGGTACCTCTGGGTGGATGTGAACCTCCAACCTTTCAGTTAGTGGCCAAGTGTGTTAACCGTTTCACCACCCAAGACCCCGCACTAAGACTAGGCCTCATAGTTCGATGATGGGAGCCTGCATGAAGAGAGGGAGTGATGTGTGAAAGATAGATGGTAGTCTTGACTTTGTTAGACTTTTGTTTACTCCCCTAGAAATCTAAAAAGAATTAACAGAAACATTAATGCTTTGGACATTTGTCCTTATGTAGATGTGATTTCTCTTCATGCTTTTGTTCTACTTAGTTGTACAATAAGATACCCATGTCTGATGTGATGTTACCAAAACTCTTTGGTGACCAAAATATCTAATCCTTGAGCCCATGTGCCATAGCACCATGCCAGTGGTTCCCAACTAGCATGTCAGACTCAGCCTCCCCAAATCCCGGCACCTCATCCCAGATCCACTCTGGCTAAGTTTAGGAACCACAGATTGGGAGCATGCCAAAAAAAACAAACCCATTGCTGTCAAGTCAATTCCATCTCATAGCAACCCCATAGGACAGAGTAGAACTGCCTTATAGGGTTTCCAATGAGTACCTTGTGGATTCCAACAGCCAACCTTTTGGTTGTCAGATGTAGTTCTTAACCACTACGCCACCAGGGTTTCTGAGAGCGTGGCAGGATAGGAATAATAAAGAACATAAAAATGCAAACTTGGGGGAAAGTGTGTGTGTGTGTGTGTGTGTGTGTGTGTGTGTGTGTGTGACCCAGATGAGGTCAAAGCTAGTTAAATATTGGGCATGAAATAGATGGAGAAGAACAGAGACTTAACTCAAAACAGGGAGGATGAGGAGAGGAAGAGATGGGTAAATTTTTGAGATAGGTAATACAGATGAATTTTGGATAAAGAAGAAAAGCCGTTTGGTCTCAAAGGAACGGAGCTATAACATGAATTAAAATTACTCCAGCCGTGTTAAATCTCTCACAGTTGCTCCGTGTTCTGGCTCATGTTACCTCCCATGTGAATGTTTACACATGTTCTTCCCAGTGGCTGAAATGCCCTTTGCCACTCTGCCTGCCCAGCTACCTGAGGCAAGATAAGATATTATGCTTAAATACTCTGCATCATCTGTCTCAGAAGTTCCCTCTCCCCTTAGACTGTGGTAGGGACCCCTCTTCTCTGCTCCCGGTATGCCTCTGTTTCATCAGCAGGTGATGACTGATGACCTGTGGTGTGCTGTGTACCACGCTAGGTGCTGAGAATACCAGCAAAGTCAAGAGGGATGTACTCTTTGTTCTCTTATAGCCTGTGCATGTCTTTGGCAGAATACAATCATGATACGGGGTCATACGATGGGGGAAGTATGGGTGCTTTGGGAACACATTGAACAAGAACCTAACCAAGACCTGAGGGCTCAGGGAAGACCTCTTTGGGGGCTGGCGGTGAGGGATGAGCCTGAAGAGGCAAGTGGGAGGAAAGTAGTGTGGTAAGGAGTGAGGCTACATCTTCTTGGTCCTGTTGCCATGCAAAGGTTAAGACGAGAGTAACATGATAAGATTTGCATTTTACAATCATCATCCTGACTACAGTGTAGAGAATGGATTGGAGGGGCCAAAGCTTGGAAGGAGAGCTGACTTAGTATTCAGGTCTTTCAAGCAAGGGACACAGATGGCCTAGACTAGGTTAATGGCAGAGGGATGCAGAGAACCAAACCAATTTTTGTGCGATGCTTAGGAGGTCGAATCTGTGGGACTTTGTCATTGATTGGAGATGGAGAAGGAGGAATCAGCCATAACCCAGGTTTCTGCTTGGGCAGTCAATGGCGCCATTCACTGAATTATGGAGTTTTATATCAAAGGGGAAAGAATGATGAACTCAGTTTGGGAAATGTGAAGACTGCAGCCAAGAGGTGATATGGGTCAATGAGGATATGCTGAGAATCATAATAGCTGTGGAGCTGAAGAGAGACTGAGACCTTTTTCTCACTCTGTAGATGATTCTGTAATACTGGAGAGGGGTCAGACACAGGGTCCGCTTGGAGCCATGTCACATATACAGTCAGCTTCTTTTAGGAGAAGATGAGCTTTGAGTGTAGAGATGGCAGTGCAGAGAGAACATTCCGGTCTAGCTCATCTCAGAGCCCTGCACGAAGGCTGGCTGTGCACAAGGCCAGAACCCAGAAGCCTGGCTTGGTATCACCACACTGAAACAAGCACTGGATGAGAATTTCCAAAAATGACGAGCCTAAAGAACTGGCAGACACTCTGGCTTGGGGAGAGGTGGCATTGTCTTTCTCCACTTGTTGATTTATTGGAGGTGAGGAGGTGTAGACTAATAGACAAATAATTGAGCTTTCAGATATTCCAAAGGCTTTGTTCTGATCGTGCTCGTTTGCTAAGAAACAACAGCAGCAGCAGATCCTTTGAGATAAATATCTTAGGTTGAATTGAGGAAATGTGGAAGATACTTTCTCTGGAATTAACTCGAAGATAACCAGATTCATTTGGAAGGAAATGTATGCAAAGGGGAAGAATGCAGAGGAGCCATTTGGAAGCAAATTCTTGTCTGTTTCTAACCTACATTTCTTTACCAGGTGGCAGTCTTAAAAGCACTTCCCCATGTATTGTCATTATATAATTCTCATCATAATTAAGTGAGGCAGGCAGTATGGACAATACCATTCCAGTTTCATGTTGCAGGAGACTGAGGCTCATAAAGGGTTAAGTCCAAGTCCTGACAGCCAGTTGAGGTCTTTTGAGACCACAACCTTCCGTGAAACCGGACCACCCCCTTTGCCCTCCGAGGCTCATTTCTAGCCCCAGTGTCCAGCTTAGCATATGGGATAAAAACTTCATTTGGAGTCATTCATATCCCAACTCCCCTACCTACAAGCAGTGACATATTAATTATGTTATGTCAACTCTCAAAGCCTCAGTTTTCTTATCTGTTAAATGGACATAATACCTTCTTCATAGAGTTGCTTTGAAGATTAAGAAGCTTTACGGGAAGTGCCAAACCCATCATGGGCTCACAATAAATATTTGCTATATTTCTCAGCCATCCTGTTACCAGGCACCAGCCCTGCCCTCATTTCCCCTTTCTTGGTCAAACGCTTTTCTGAGGTCACAGTACCTACATCCCAAATTGTGACTGACAAACGTTTTACGGTATTTCCAACACCTCCTCAACCATGACTGGCTCGGGTCTTTGTTTTCTTAGCTATCACCCCAAAGTAGTCAGAGCTCTGAAAAAAGCGAAGAGGCCCCGTAAAGTAGGAGACCGTTCCCAGGAAGACAAACGCACACCCCAGCTCTCCCGTTCACTAGCCAGGTGACCTCAGACAGCTGCTAACAGCCGAGGGCTTCCTGGGTCAGGCACTTACAAACAGATTGCCTGCCATACTTTGGGCCAAACACTCACATCGCTGCTGTCAAATCAGGAAGAAATGATTTTTCAAACCCCTCAAAAAGTAATGAAAGAAAATCAGTCCACTCTAAGGTAGAATACTGCTCCCCTTTTACAGGTGAGGAAATACCGAGGAACTGAATTCTTGTGACTCACCTCCTTCACTGGTGAGTGGCAGAGATTGTACTCAAACCCACATGCCTCAAGCTCTAAAGTCCGGTTAACTATCTGTGTGAAATGGAGGCAACAGGATTCCTGTTCTGTAGATGATGGTGAGGATGAGGATATAATTTACGGCAGGACTTCGTAACTTCAGAAGGCTGCCCTCAGGTAAGGCGTATTGCCGGTTGCTCCCGTTAATACTGTATGCAGGGAGCCAGAGGGGTCAGAGTTAACATGGAGTAGAGAGAAAGGCATAAGAGAAAGAAGAAAGTTGGAGGGTAGAACAGGTTAGTAGTAAATGGTTGAAAAAGGGTGTCTGAGAACAATTAACCACAGAGCTCCTTGATTCCAAAGGTCTGGCCTTTTGGGAGGTGACATTACATAGATATGTCCTGACCCATCTCAAAAATTGGACATCACTGAGTTTAATTAAGATCAATTAGACATCCCTCCTATTGTTCAAACACAATGCCTTATTTGTTTGAAAACAGGGAAGTTTTCTATACGACCTGAACACTTCCTGCTTCATGTACTGCTTTTCCTCATGAGGGATGAAATGCCATTTAAAATAGTAAATAAAGAAAGCATTGGCCTGCAGGCTAAACTACATACCTTTCTGAATGCATTTTCTCAAGCTAAGAGTTATTAGACCCCAAAAGGGGCCTGCTATCTTTGAGATATTATGCTTCCTTCCAAATTGCCCTGGCAATCCAGCATAAATCTTCCCTTGTGGTTTCTACCAGAGGTGGAAAAGCCACCCCCCAGCAGTAGCAATTTGAGACATCAGACTGTCCGCCTTTACTCCTCCTTCCCAATTACTGCACAGAAGGAAGCAGGCTAATGTTTTGGGAGGTTGGTCTGGAAATTAAAAAAATATTTTTGGTGGGAGCAGGCTTGACTGAAACAGAGAAGAACTTTAGGTGGTTAAAGAAGAGGAGGAAATCACAAATGCAAAGAACATAAATGTGTTTGAGAATCAGGTAGTTTTACAGTCCTCACCTGTGGCCCCTACCTACATCCACACGTCTTGAAGGGTGTTTGTGACTTATACTGTGGACCACCAGTTGGTGATGTTTTATAGGGCTTATGGCCTAGAGCAAATCGGAATAAAAGCTTTGGATTGTTGACGTGTTTTCCAAAAAAAGCTTTTTGTTGATGTTGTTCCCTGATTTACTGTTGATATGGTAGTGTCCAAGATTCCTGAGCTCTAAAATCCTGATTATGTTTTACACCATACGCCGGCTTGTATTACATAAGACCTTAACTGTAAGCAAGAATATAGCTAGAGGTTAGCACTCTCCTAGTGGAGTGTGTGCACCTGGTAAGCAGTCGGTATTGATAGCAGCTTCTCTATTTCTTTCCTCCTCCTCATTATTATTATTAAATAAATCATAGATACTATTTCATCCATCTTTCTCTTTGTTTAGGTGAATGTGTAGGCTAAGATGGGTTAAGAGAGAGACTTACCTACAATCACATTATTAATTTGGGACAAAGCCATTAATAGAACTCAGTGTCATACCTAGGTTCCTGTGTGGCATAAACCATTTGCACTTGACTGCTAACCTAAAGGTTGAAGGTTTGAGCCTACCCAGCAGCGCCACGGGAGAAAGTCCCAGTGATCTGCTTCTTTAAAGATTGTATTGTTGTTGTTAGGTGCTGTTGAGTTGGTTCTATGTATCATAGAACGGAACACTGCTGGGTCCTGCACTATCCTTACAGTCGTTGTTATGTTTGAGCCCATTGTTGCAGCCACTGTGTCAATCCATCTCGTAGAGGGTCTTCCTCTTTTCCGCTGACCTTCTACTTTACCAAGCATGATGTCCTTCTCCAGGGACTGGTCGCTCCTGATAACATGTCCAAAGTACATAAGATGAAGTCTCATCACCCTTCCTTCTAAGGAGCATTCTGGCTGTACTTCTTCTAAGACAGATTTGTTCGTTCTTCCAGCAGTCCTTCGTATATTCAGTATTCTTTGCCAACACTATAATTCAAAGGCATCAATTTTTTGGTCTTTTTTAATTTTAAAAAAATTTTTATTGTGCTTTAAGTGAATGTTTATAAGTTAAGTCAGTCTCGTATACAAAAATTTATTTATACCTTGTTGTATTCTCCTAGTTGCTCTCCCCTTAATGAGATAGCACACTCCTTCTCTCCACCCTGTATTCCTGTGTCCATTCAGCCAGCTTCTGTCCCTCTCTGCCTTCTCATCTCCCCTCCAGACAGGAGCTGCCCACTTAGTCTCATGTGTCTACTTAAGCCAAGAAGCTCATGCCCCACCAGTATCATTTTCTATCTTATAGTCCAAAAAAAAAAAAAAATTTTTTTTTTTTTTTTTTTTTTAAGTCCAGTCCAACAATCCCTGTCTGAAGAGTTGGCTCTGGGAATGGTTCCAGTCTTGAGCCAACAGAAGGTCTGGGGACCATGACCTCCAGGGTCCTTCTAGTCTCAGTCAGACCATTAAGTCTGGTCTTTTTATAGGAGAATTTGAGGTCTGCATCCCACTGCTGTCCTCCATCAGGGACTCTCTGTTGTGTTCTCTATCAGGGCAGTCTTGGGTTGTAGCCAGGCACCATATAGTCTTCCCTCTGTCTTATTCATACTTCAGCTTTCACATGCATATGGGGCAGTTGAAAACACCATGGCTTGGGTCAGGTTCACCTTAATCCTCGTACTGACATCTTTGCTTTTTAATGCATTAAAAGAGGTCTTTTGCAGCAGATTTGCCCAATGCAGTGGGTCATTTGTTTTCTTGACTGCTGCTTCCATGGCTGTTGATTATGGGTCCAAGTAAAAGGAAATCCTTGACAACTTCAATCTTTTCTCCATTTATCATGATGTTGCTTTTTGGTCCAGTTGTGAGGATTTTTGTTTTCTTTATGTTAAGGTGTAACCCACGCAGAAGGTTATATAGCCTTTGATCCTCATCAGTAGTAAGTGCTTCAAGTCCTCTTTGCTTTCAGCAAGCGTGTGTCATCTACATATTGCAGATTGTTAATAAGTCTTCCTCCAATCCTGATGCCACGTTTCTTCTTCATGTAGTTCAGCATCTCAGATTATTTGTTCAGCATACAGATTGAATAAGTACAGTGAAAGCATACGACCCTGACGCACACCTTTCCTGTTAGAGCCCCAGAAAATGCTTTCTGTGTAGCAGTTTCTATGCCACACGGAGTGTAGAAGGCAATTATCTTTGGAGGGGATTCCACAGCCTTGTGCGGGCTTCCCCAGCGTAAAATTTATTGTCGGCTGGATTGGGTGTTCTTTATAAGAGCATTTACTCGGCATCTAAAGCGCTGTCAAGAGTGCTACTTCCTGAATGCTTTTGAGGTTGCAACTGCTAAGCTTCATTTTCCCGTCTTGGAGATATATTTTTGAAATGGTATGCAGGGATTTGTACAGGCCTCGTGCTGCCCATTGACACTGACAGAAGTTGCACAGTTAAACCCCAGCACGCTGCTGAGAAATTTACCCCCTAGTGCCTGGGGCCTCCAAAGGGCCTCCAGTCTGGCTCACATGTGCGAAAGGTCCTGTAGTGGGGAGAGGGCATGGGAGCGCGTCCCTGGGTTTTAGCTAAGTTGCTAATCAACCTCAAAGTTAACTGTTTTCTTACTTAAACAAGGCTAGATGAGAGCTCTTCTTTCCTTTTTTTTTTTTTTTCTCCCCTTTATATGGATCTTATGAATGCCAAAGGAAAACTTGAACCGCGAGTCAGCTAAATATACTGTATCATGAAACCTCAGGGACCACTGAAACGGGAACAGTGGCCCATTACTGCTAAGAAGGTGTTTTATTGAAAATGCGCCGACACGCGTTCCCCAGAGAATGAGCCAAAGAAGGCAAGATGCCTGGCTGTAATACAGGTTGTTCTCTCAGGCAAGCTAAAATATAGAGTTTGGCACTCCTGTGCTGTGAGTGAGCAGGCAGTAGAATAGACGAATGTGCGTTTTTACATTAAAAGTACCATATTTCACCAGCGGGCCTCCTTTCCCCCGTCCCCCAGTTTTGTTAAAGTGTCTTAATTTATGTATTCCAGTTAATAGTTCATCCCAAGCCCTCTCTGTCTCTGGCTTTTAAAAGTTGTCTTTTGAATAAATTGAGGTAGTCAGAGTTTCCTAATCCTGGCAGGCTTACCAGCAGAGGGCAGGCGTAAGGAAGGTTTTGACAAGAGGGTGTGTCAGCCTAGGGTCAGAGGAGGGCGGGGTGGAGGGGAGGAAGAGCTGGCAGCATTGTGCCCAGGGCAAGATGGAACAGGTTCCCCGTGCCTCTCTGCAGGCCCGCTGCGCACCACCGGCCTCCGGAAAAGCTGACTGTATGAAATAAAGGTGGTCAGTTGCCTTTATCTGATATTCAGCAATTTCTACATAATTAAATGTTAAAAAATATATATTAAAATGTAATTTCATCCCCCAAGCGTCATCTTTTCTTTCCCCTTCAGTGCCCCAGTTGTTGCCGTTTAAAAATCAAGGGTTTGCCTGTGTACTTGGGGTGTGCCATAAATGCAGCCACTGCTCAGAGGTGAAATAATAAATTGCATTTGGTAGTTTTTTTTTTTTCCTGCTACCAGAAGGATAAAGATCTTTGGGCAATGCTTTCCTGCCCCCAAACATGTAACTTTCTGAGAACTTTGAATATGTCTATGTAATCTGTTCTAACTGCACTAATAAATTTTACATTGTGTTAAAACGAGGGATTATAGTTTTATGGTAAATGAGAGGGTAATTTATTACTGTCAGTTGGAGAATTAGGACAGGTTGCTGCCATTTTTCTTTTCCACACGTGATATGTTTACCTGTGATGTTTTATTAATGTCTTTACATTTGGAATCACGGCCTTTGTTTTCTGGTTTTGTTTTGTTTTGCAGGGAGGGATTGTTTTCCATAGCTCGTGTACCCCATCAGTTTCATAAGTCACCTGAATGTTGACATGTCACGTTGTATACATATAAATTAGCTAGGAACAGTGGCATTATAAAATGTTGCATTAAATGATGATGTGAATGGCAGTTTGGAGGATGTCATAAAGGGAAACTTAAACTCCTGTGGAAGAGTGAGAACTCTGTCTTTTCCCTTGGCCAGACTAGCAGGCACAGAAGAAAAACAACATAATTAGCTTCATTGTCAACATAGACGTAACAGTGACATAAACAGTATTGATATAGAGTTCACTAGTTTAGCTCCCTGCAGATGGATGATGTATTAATTTATATTTTAAGTAAAATGCTGCTTAAGTCAAGATGGAACGGTGGTTCCTTGGAGACAGATGTCCAGATCTCAGGAATCAAGCATTGCTGTTACAATTTAGTAACTAAGTGGGCACCGGGCTCCAGGTCTTTGGAGAGTCAACCAAAACCAAACCAAATCCAGTGCCGTCGAGTCGATTCTTAACTCATAGCGACTCTATAGGACAGAATAGAACTGCCCCATAGAGTTTCCAAGGAGCACCTGGCAGATTCGAACTGCCAACCTTTTGGTTAGCAGCCGTAGCACTTAACCACTAGGCCACCAGGATTTCCTTTGGAGAGTCAGAAATCCTAAAGTCATGTTTCCTGAGGGAGAGGTAAGCTTCCCTGGGCAGACCATCAAGCACAGTGGGGGTGAGGGGCCCAAGTTTTGGATTCCTGTTGCTTCACCTTTTTCTTTCTAACAACAGAGTCACCTGGTTAAATCTCTTTAAATTCTCTCATACCAGAATATATTCTGGGCACTCCACTAAATTAATAGGAAAAGGGAAAGGAAATAGGTGTTAATGCAAGTCTTGTTTGGAATAAGATAGTAAGTTGACCTAAAGGTTGTGATCTTCTATCATGTAGTTGATTGTTCTACCCATCAAGTTTTATTTTACCCATCATGGCAGGTCCACTTTCTGGCAACAGAGATTTGAGATGGTTTCCTCTGAGAACATGGTACCATAACTGTCTTTTACCGGGGCAGGTCTCCCACTTTCAATATTGCTAGAAATATGTGGGGTACCGTCCACTCATCTGTCCTTTCTGTAGCATTTCCAAGTAGCTTCTGGCAAAGCAGAGTTACTGGGTGCTGCAAAGGGTTAATGCACTTGGCTGCTAACCGAAAGGTTGGAGGTTCAAGTCCACCCAGAACTGCCCTGGAATAAAGGCCTGGCGATTTACTTCCCCAAAAAATCAACCATTGAAACCTGTATGGAGCACAGTTCTACTCTTGACAAATAATGGTGTCACCATGAGTCAGAATGGATTCAATGGCAACTCCCCCCCACCCCCGACAAAGCAGGATCTCAGCTGGAGTCGAGGACCAAGTGGGCCAAGGACCATTGCTTGTGTCTACTTCCCCACCATGCCATTCACCAGTGTGTGGGAATGATATCCTCACGAGAGACCTCCTTTGACTCTTCCTTTAATACATCTCATCTCCGTTCTCAGCTCTGAATGGGCAGTAAAACCTCTCACTTCCTTCTGTGTTCAAGGCAAAGGCTCAGCAGAACCAAATATAATACATGATTTTAGTCCCAGGTGTGTTATTTGGTGGTTAGAGTTTGGTGTGGGATCATAGTAATCTTCTCTTAAGTGCACAGCCAGCTGCACAATGGACTCATTTAGCAGCTGACAGGTTTCTTAATATGTGGGTTTGAACAAGAGCTGTATCTGTTGTGGGTGTTAGGATGTGGGATCAAAAATATTTTTAAGTATAGTATTTAGCATTTCCCTCACTCTTCCTTAAACATTAGCATTTCTGTTTTTTGATACTCATTTTATAGGATCATGGCCTCTCTTTTCTCTTTTAACAGTCGGTTTTTTTTTTTTCTATCTGCTGCCCCTTGTGGCCCATGGTGCGGGGTTTATTTGATTCTTTGGGAAAAAAAATCACTGCCTTTCTGAACCTCAGTTTCCTCCTCTGTAAAATGGGGATTGTAATTTATATTTCACGTTAATTGCTTTGACAACTAAGACACTGTGGCTAAGAATCCATTCTTAAGTCCCCATCATCCAAATTCTTCACCTCCCCCCCCCCTTTTTTTTTTGGTTCATTTTGACCCAGCCTTTCCATATCGATCTGGCATTCATGGTGATGAATAAATGGCACTAAGTCATCAAATTCAGGACAAGTTTTAACATTCTTTATTGTGCTCCATCTGTGGAAGGTTCCCGTTCTCACAGAATCACAAGTACAGGGCAGTAGACAGGGCCACGTGGAAAGAGAGCTTGAGAATCCAGAATTAACCAAAATGGCCTGGCATGTACAGCTTACCCAGGTTTATCAACGGGTGGTACATTTTCTTGCCTAGAAATAGTCTGAGTCACCGTGTCATCTGTCTGTTTGGAGAGAGGGCGGGATGGGCTCCAGGTGGCTTCAGAGTTAGCATGCTAAGCCATTTCCCTCCCATGTTGTCACCTCCCCCCTTATCCAAACCATCAGTCCTTTAAATACCACCTACCCAAGGGGCCTTCCCAGACCTCTCCCTCCCAGTGGTCTCCCCTTTTCTCTCCGATCCCATGGCTCCTAAAGCCACGACGGTACAATTTAATACTTGTGTAACACCGCATTGCATCACTCTGTCATTATTTTGTGTGAGGCTCATCTTCACAGCTGGGTCACTGCGTCTGTAATGTTTGTTGTTTGCTTGTTTGTTGTTTGCTTGGATGCTCCTGGAGACTATTAGCAGATAAACACTGACCTAAAACGGAGGTAGTCCAACTCGAAAAGCGTGCCCGGGTTCCGTGGGTGCCTCATGAAGAACTTGTCTTTAAAGAATACAGACTGTTTACTCAACACGCACCCCAACTTTGTTCACGGAAATTGAATCTCACATAATTTTTGAGACCTTGGGGAAAACAACAAACCCACTTGTGTATTTTGAAAAGATCATTTCCACTTTCTTGCTACACATTGATTAGAGAACTTCCTATATTTTTATTTTCTCCCTTTGGGGCCTGCCCTTCCCTCCTTAAAGAGCTCTGGAACTCAGCTGATTGCTGGGACCTCTGACAGATTTGAAGCCCCTCTCCCCAAGAAAGAATGCCCCTGGTCTCTTTAAGTATTTATGAGAGGGCGGGGTCACTTTTTTTGTGACCTGAAAAAATCACATTAATAAATGTGTTGTCTGACACAAAAACACTTTAGGATGGAGAACGATCAGCACTGCAGCCATTTAACATCCCATCATAAGCTGACAGTCAACTGGCACTTTTGTCTCTTCTGCAGCCAGATTGTCTGCTCCCGGCCGACCCTACTGAAATTCAGGCATTTGTTTGATTGGAAATATTATCAATATGCTTTCTGGTTCGTAGTCACCTCCATTTAATACACCTGAAATAAAAAAAAAAAATGCTTTCAAGTAAAACTCCTGGAATTACTAGGTTAGTCTTTGTTATCTTTTGTTGTTGTTAAATGGGATTAGCGCCTTCTTCAATTAAGAGAAAATAGATAATCATCGTTTATGTCATTAGTTTTCCTCGAATATTTTGAGGAAAAAATTAAAATGTTAGATTTTGGGCTTGGGTTTGGAGGATCTTTTTAAAAGTATAGGCCCGGAAATTTTTCTCCAAGTTTGAGCAGGGGTAACACTGATTTCTGGAGCTGCCGAAGTTGACTGCTTTCACCTGGCACTCGAGTGGTGCCAGTTCAGCCAACAAAGTTCAGGATGTTGGGTGACTTTTTTAACACTGTACTGAGCTTTAATTAGCATTAAAGAGCAGTGACCATTCCTAATAGAGGTCATCTTAAAGTGCTTGTTGAGAGTTGCTTTTGTTGTTGTATAAATAAGTAAGGAATGTAAAGAATTATTTCTTAGCAAACGTGTGGCGGATGCTTTCGATAGCAGCTGTCGTTGTTGAGCGGAAGTAGCTTGGTTCAGCGACGAGGCACGTTTGGTTGTTATTTATTTCAACCCCCGTGTCGGCTTAGTTTTCCTCTGCGCGCACAGGAACACTTCGGCGAGCCCGACTCTTAGAAAGAAAGGGGGTGGGGGGAGGCTAACGCTCGGTTCAGTCATCGACGTGAAGCGAAAGTTCTCTTCCAAAGGCCGTTTTCTAGGAAAGCGCTTCCCCGCGCTGCCTTTGAAGCCCCGCATCTCCTTCCGATTTTCAACAGTTGCTCAGAGCGGTCGAGTTGTGTGCCTGGAGCGCCGGCTTCCCTCCTTGCCCCTCGGGCCTGTCTTAAGGGCGAGGACAACTCTTTGTCAGTTCTGAAGACGAAGCCAACACGCAACCAAACAAAAAGCCCCAAACAGGCAGCCCCGGCCAGAGGGAGCGATGCGCTCTGTGCCGGGCTGCCCAGACACCAGCCAGAGGCAGGTCAAAGGGTTAACAGCAATTAACAGGAGTTGCTCTGGAGACAAAAGCGCGATTTCACAAGAGCGTGGTTTCACCTGCCGCGCGCGCGCACAGGGGGCAGGGGCGAGGGCGCGGGGCGCGGGGCGCGGAGCCCATTGTGTGGGGCGCGGCGCGGCGGCGCGGGGTGTTTGGAGGCGGGTTGTGATTGGTGGAGCAGGGCGGGGCGGTGGGCGCGGCGGCGCGGCTTGTCAGCCCGCGAGCCGAGCGCCCTGCGCGCGTGCAGTCCGCTGCACGCCGAGGCCGCCGGACCCCACGGCCGCCCAGCGCGGGCGCCCCGAGCCGGCTCCGCGCGCCTGGCGGCTACATGGAGTGTGTCAGGTTGGTCACTCTGATTGATCTTTGCCGTTCTGCTCTCCTTCGCCGGGCGCCACGGTGCCAGCTTCCTGGGGCCTCGGTGGGGGAAGGCAGGAGCGCCCGGAGGGTTTTTTAAGTTGTCTTGACAAACAGAAAATAATAATAATCGCTGTTTAGCAACTTGGGTAGAAGTTGCGCTCTGGAAGTGGAAGTGGGGGTGGAAGGGTAGGAGGAAGCTACAGGCCTGTGGGTCCTGGAGAGAGAGATTTTTTCCCCTTTCTCTCGCGCTCTCTCTCTCTCTCTTTTTAAATGTTCATGGGTGGGGTGTAGCCGAGAGTTGGAGGAAGTCCTGCTCCCCCCCCCCCCCCGCCCCGCTCTGGTTTTCTTCTTTTTTTTATTCCTCCCATTTCGTTTGCTATTCGTTTTCTGCTTGTCTGGCCTTCACGCTGCCACTTTGGTAAAGCCCTCGCCATCACTCCATTTCGGGGGACGTATCTGGGGTGTGATTTATGTCACTTTCCGAGCGTGTGAAATATACAAGGAGCCTTCATTCAGTGTAACCCGTGTGGCTGTTTCTTCGCGTCTGATAGTTTGTTTCTATATCTGTCTGGGCTATTTTCAGCTTAGCTGTTCAAATTTAAGGAGTTCACACACAGTCGGGGGTGGGGGTGGGGGATAAAACTGCGAACAGAAACAGACAGGCGGGCGAGGGGAACACTCCGGCAGGTTGGGGGTTCTGAGCCTCTGTCGTATTACTCGGCTGGTTAATTAAGTAGTGAGCGGGGTTTGGGTTCGGACGTGCTACAGTCTGGAGAATCGCTGTGGGTACTCCCATCTGAACGGGCTCTGAACGTAGCTAACTCAACTGTCAGACCTGCGAGTAAGACCCGGCAATGGAATTGAGACTCCCCCACCCCCCCTCAAGTGTGACGGGAAGGAGGGGACCTTTAGGAAGTGGGTGGTAAAGTTTTAGAGCAAAGTACATATAGACTCTTCCTCTTTGGGATTAACTCCTTCAAGGCCTTGCAGTTTAACCTATGTAGTAATTTTACATTCTTGTCCAAGCAGACCAAATGTTCTAATCAAGCCAACTTAAAAATGCAAATCATCTAATTTCCATAGATTCCAACATTCTGAAAGTGACACATTTGGGGGAAAAATTAAGCCTGATAACAGGAAATGTGAATCATACTATCAGTGACTAATCTGCTCAAGAAAAAAAAAAGTTACATTTATTTTATCATTAGGAAGTCAGTGTTAAAGAAGCCATTTTTTCTTAAGCAAGTGAAGTTTATATTTTAAAAGTGGCCCTATTTTGCTTTTTGTTTGTTTGTTTGTTTGTTTTTAATAGATTTTCCGAGAGGAATGTGTCTGTGCAGTCAAAGGTGGTTTATGTGGTAAAGTGTTCGAGCTAGCACGCCAGCGTCCAAAACCTCAAAGATGATCACATTAAGATTCGAAGTTGCAGACTTAATGTGTTGCTGCTGTTGTTGTTTAAAAAAAAAAATACAAAGCTTTCTTGGATGTGAAGACTTATCACTGAGTAAATCAAATGAAGAGACCAGACCACATTCCCCTAATTGATACCCTTCGCATAAATTGAAAAAGGTCTACTTCTAGTTTATGTGATTCTTTGTGGCTGCCTGACACATTTCAGAGAGAAGTGTGTAAAAATGAAACCAAAATACAGACTGCCTACCCGGAGACACTGACTTGACTCTGGGATGTGATAGAGCTGAACTGAGAACGGGTTGGGCTGACACTTGGTAATCAAAGTTGATTTATTGCTCATTAGTATTGCATTAGCCCTTTCAGGCAAGACAGTTATTTGTGTAGTGGCCTGTCAAGATCGAGACTGCAAGCACCTGTCATTTCTAAGGCATGAGATAAGCAACCAAATATTAAAATGATACAAATAAAAGTATGCTGGACTGGGTCACACAACATACATTTTTTTCTTGAAAAACTAACATGGGGCAATACCAGTGTATAAGAGAAAAATCTAGTAAATATATGTTGGGTATAATTTTTTTTAATCTTACGAACTATTTATAGATTGAAAGTATTGGGCTTCATACCTGTTTGTCCTAAGAACTTTCCTCCCTAAATGTGCAGTTTGCCTGACAAAAAGTTGGTTATTAAGGAAATGAGCAGCAAGACACGCCAATTATTTAATCCGAGTAATTCAAGGCAAGTAGGCCTCCCTGAAGGAACCGACGATTTATGTTGTTTTTTGTTTTTTTAATAAACATAGTTCTTTAAATGAAACTCTTCTAAGCATGGGCTGATTATATGAAAATGTGATGACATCATAGCAAAGCTATGATAATGTCAGATAGTAATGTCAAGTGCATTTTCTGCAACATGTTTCACTCTCGATTTTTTTCTTCTCTCCCTAGAAGGGAATGATCTCATGACATGTAATAGAAAACAACCTAAGTGTCAAAAGAAAACAAAATTAGTGAACTTTTGTCTGCAGCCTTAGAAACGCAGATTAACACGTATTTTTCCAGAGATTGGAGTGGAAACATTCTGCATGAGGATGTATAGTGTATTGTCTTCTCTGAATTTTCATTTGACAAGGATCTTAGAGGCTGTGATCTTAATTAAATGTCAACGAGCTCAAATAATGCATCTAAAGGCATGCAGTGTTGCATAACCTTGCTCAGTTGGTAAACCATAAATCATCAGAAAGATTATGATAGGAATGGTTGGTTTGAATTTTTTGTTGTTGTTGTTTGCAGATAAATGCACCTTTTAAAATCCCTCACGGTTGCTGCCTTGCATTTGTATGTTGTCAGGAGCTGTCGCTGGAAAGATAAACTCTTTCATGACACTGACCAGTTCTGCAACTTTTCAGCCAACCTCCACACAATGGCAAGATACAGTGAAATTAAAATCCAGATTAATTAAAAGCAATGAAATTCCAGATTCATCTTGGCTAATGTGGCCGAAGTGTTGTTTCAGTTACTATGTTTCTGTTTGAGTTACTCTGTTTCTGAGACAATCAGGAGAGAATTTTGTAACCAGCTTTTCAGCTTATACTAAAATTTGAGCATAATTTGAATTGGCAAAAGAGAAGGTTGAAAGAAATGTATTATGTGGTTTAGAGAACCCTAAAACTATGCTGTTAGTAACTGGGCAAAAACAGTGGCCAGTTAGAATCCACTTTAGGTAGGTCGTTCAGTGTGATTACATGCAAGGGGTAACACAGCAACAGTTGACCAGAGAAGGCTGAGATAAATAATACATAAATTGTGTCTGTGAGTGTTAGATGTTAAAATATGAATTTGATGACAAGCATTATAATGGTCGAAAAGTCTTACCGACTGTTCAGGTTTTACAAAATCTGCTGGCGACTGGAAATACTGGGTTATTCACTTTGAATGCCTTTTAAATAGATGCATTTAACTGCTACATGCTTTGTTTTATATATATGCTGTGGTAGAAGAAGCTACTTACATAAGAAAATTGAGAAAGCAGTCTTGTGATTATCTTTGTATATAATATTGCGTATAAGACGAGGAGTTCCATTGCTCCTGAGCTGTAGATCTCTCAGGGCAAAGAAGGGGTGTGGAGTAGCTTTCTGTATACCTGCATGGCTACATTTGGAAACAGTCTTAACTCCACAAGCTGCGTTTGTTTTTCTTTGGTGAAAGGTTTGTTTTCTTGGGAGCAGGATGATATTTCCGGATACTTGTTTTAGGCAATTCATAGTGTGTAATATTTTCCTCCCTTAAATGGCATTCCACATTCGGTTTTATTTTCTCTCATTTGAAAAAGAAAACTCAAGTACCTCTTCTCTAAACAGTCCAGTGGATTGTGGGAACTTGGATGATCTGGGCAGAGGTAAACTGGACGGCTGCTTTGGGGCTGTAGAAATAATCTTCTCTGAGCCTCTCTCCCAACCTGGCAGTTGTTTGAAGAGCAATTAATTTGGAATGAGAAAGATGAAAATTGAACCTGTGCATTGTGCTTCATTTTCAAATCCAGTTAGGAAAGCAGCTTAATCACTGAAGATGCAGGCTAAATGTTATTTATGGTGTACTTTTTAGAACACCTCGTATCATGTTTTAATTTTTAAGCTTTATCTTGCCCTTAAATCTGAAACATCATTGTTCAAATAACTGAGAACAAGGTAAATCAACAACATCAAAAAGGTCGGCTTCTGTGATTTCTCAAGGGCTTGTTATTTTGTACTTCCCAATTCTATTTGATGTCTTGACAAAACAAGATGACACAGGGGAGAATACATTAAATTTTGATTTTTTTTTTTTTTCATCTAACCTGTTAACAGTTATGGCGGCTTAATTTCTTTGACTTTTTTCCTGAAGATGGCCTTTTTGTACAATCACTTTAATTGTCACACCACTTTATAAAGCAGGTCCTCCCGGGTTCCCCATTTGCTGTGATTTTACAAGGCGTTTTTGAGCATATTTTGACCTTTAACACTTAGGGAGCTTTTGGTTCGGCTTTGTCTTCATTAGAAAGAAATCAGTGAATGGTGAGATGGTCAAAGAAGCAACTCATGTTTTCACATTAGAATCTTATTGGCACCCCTTCGTTTAACTGTGATGTACAAGGTGGAAGTAAGTGTTGGAAATACGCCTGAGAACCTGCACAATTTGAGAAACTTCAGTTGTGATTGTAAAAAATAAAAGATAAAAAAAAGTGATTGCATCCTAAGTAAAGCCCTACGAAACTTTGGAATGATTCACATTTGGCCTACCTACATGTATAAGTTCAATTATAGCTTTTTCCCCCTCCCTAGCCTCAATAATATATAACCTCAATAATATAAAATAAATACATACTTATTTATTTATTTTTTTTTTGACGTGTTCTGTGCTGGCTGAAGCTTGGAGAAAGCAGAGCTACAAATTTAATTCTTAGTCGTGGGGATATATTTTATTCACAAAAGATAAACATTTTCTTTTTCTTCAGTGAATAGTAACTGTTGATGTAAAACTATCTACAAGCCATCCTTCCTTTTAATCATGTGTGTGTCTCAAATAGGATTGATACAGTTGGTGCTGTCTCTTTATTTTTGAGTAATGCTTCCATGTAAGAGAATGTATTTAGCCCAGGCCTCTTCTTTTGCTTTTTAAAAGTTAAAGATCTGTGGGTAGAATTCTTTTCTGAGGTACCTTCTTGGAATGGTTCTCCCCCCTCCTATTTGCAGCACTTAAAAATATTTTTATTATTGTTAATATAAAATGTCATAGCATGTTTGTTTCACGTGCATTAAATTGTTTTCCATCTCACCTACAGGAGAAGGAGGTTTGAGGAAGGAAGGAGGAGGCTTTTTTTTTTCTTTTTTCCTTGATTTAAATAATAATAATAATAATAGTTGCAAGGCTGAAAAGATCAGTGCTTGTTGCATGATGATTTTCATGTGTAGCTTTCATTGTTTCCTGTGTTTAACAGTCACTAATGGGAGAAGCGATTTTAATTCATGTAAACGTTACATTTTTCTGCAAATGAAGCTGGTATTTATTAGAGCTGCAAACGGTTACATTGGGACTCAGTGGAGTCACCTTGTATGCATAGGAAGTGTTAGACAAAAGTGGCTGATGTTCCACTAACGCCCCTGCTGTAAACAAATATGAATTTATGCCACTTTTAAAAATTTAAAGACAAAGAAGAGCTTAGAGAGCTTTGCCTAGAGCTTGCCTGTTAGAGTAGATAACCTGAAACAACTCCTGATTGGCAGGCAAGTCTTGGCCATACAGTTCCATCATGAAAGAAAGATAGCCTTTCTTGATAGAATGTAATAAACAAAATGATAAAAAAAAAATGAAATGCTAATTACATTTTAAAGAGCTCTTTTTTTTCTAAAATTTTAATAGGTGGTTGTATTGTTACTGAGAGAACAGTTATGCTAATGACTGACTACTTAGATGATTTTGCATTAATATAATAACCATTACCTGCCTTAATGCGTTGTACAGTATTGTGGCAAAATAGCTAAGTCTAAAACACAAAAAGCAAAATTCCGTAATGAAACAGAATTATGCTTTCCACATGAATAGCATGCTTTTTTTATTTTCTGAAGACTGAAATATTATGTCAGAAATGTATTTTCATTCCCCTGTGATACAGCTATCTCACATGGTACCTGTGTGTGTGTGTGTGTGTGTAGTACAATCGATAGAAGCTTCCTAACTTTTCTGTTTGCCAATATATCAGTTGTCTCCAATGGCTTATTAATTATGAAAACTATTTTTTCTTGTCTATCATGGGGTGGGGGGAGGCGATATTTTTCTTCTACGTGGGCTAGCTTCTATAAAAAAGCTTCTATAGTGCATATAAAATTTGGCATAGTTAGGTTTTTTTCCTTTTTTTTTAGTGAAACCATATTATTGGTTTTGTTTTGTCATTGCAGTCTTGGAGACCTCTAATTTGTTCTGCTCTTATTTGATGAACCAGGTAGTGCTGTCTAACCTGGCTAGTTACCCCTCAAACACAGCCTGAAGTCTAGAACGGGCGCAAGTTACCTGGGACATACATGTGGTGAATGATCAGAGGTTAAAAATAGTTTCTAAATTATTAATCCAGATTAATGGAGATAAAGTCGTATTTAAAATTTTTTCTTCTCATTTTTACTATGTGTTCACACAGCCATTTCGAAAAGATGCGGATGTACAAAATATATGTGTGTTTATACTGGGCAGGATTTATTTGTCGTTAACTTGAATGTAAACTAAAGGGAAAGGAAAAAAAAGGATAACGTGTTATTTTCAGTATTTATATTGTGTCATCTCTCCTCCCACCCAATTCCTTCCATTGTATCCTAGATGAGAACCAAGTATTGTTACTGTGGGTGTTTTCTTGTTTGTTTGTTTGCTTTTTAGATTTTGCTCCCCCTCCCATCACCTGGCTTTCCCCTTGGGGAGAAAAGAAAATAATAAGGCATAATATTTTAATTATCTTCCAGCATTCAGATGATGCAGTCATTTTGAAGAGAAAGAAAACTGTATCAGGCAGAATTTACACAGCAGCGTATGGGCTCTTACCAGCAGTTGTCAGTGCTTGCTAACGACATTCTCCCAGTTGCTGGTATTAGGTCGCAGCAGGCCCATACTAGCAGCCTGCCGAGGTCCCCAGCACAGCTGTATTTCTGCCATTCCGGCAGGTTTGTGTGCACCTGGGATCGGCCACACCCAGTTGCTATCAGTCAACAGTATATCATGCGGTGTGTTTTTTTTTAATTCATGATTTCCTCTTCAAACCAAACCGAAGAGTGTTAACTGTGTGTGTGTGTGTGTGTGTTTAAATTCAGTTTTGTATGCTAGCATTCTTTAAATGTCTGCCAGAAGTTTAATTTGAATTTCTGATCCCTAAAGGCAGCTAGACAGAATCATTCTAGTTCTTCATAAATTGCCTTCTATGATTCATTGTTAACTCATAAAACACACTCATTTCTATATACTCAAACAGTTAAGGCAGTTATAGTATTGGGGATATAATTTTTTTTTTTTTTGCATGATATTCAAATTGTCATTTCAGAAAGAAATCAAGAATTAGCTAGAACTCCCGGTTAAGGCAGGAGCCCTGCAGCATAGAAAACATCAGGAATTCATACTTTTATCTTAGGGAGGGTAAGGTAGATGGCCTGGGATCAGGGAAAAAAAAAGAAAAAGTTTAGTTTTGACTGAGGACTTTCGAAGAGGGGCCCATAAATACTAGAGCGATGTACTTAAAAACTTACATGACTGTTTTAAATACTATTGATTTAAACCGCTGGCTAGATTTTATGAATCAAAGTGTAATTTCTAAGCTGCAGCCATATTTCTCAATGCTAAAGCACTCTCTCTTGTGTGCCTTTAGCCGCTTTCCAGACATTCAGCACAGGATTAAATGATAGTAGTTACGGTGATCAATAGGTTAGGACCGGTACAATCACTCTTGCCGCTAATGACCTCAGCCGTAATGGGCAATAAAGTGTGGGCTATAATAGCCTCTCACTGGTACTGCTTGCCCTTTGGTTCCTAGTATTAGTAGGGACTAGCTGCATGAAGAAGTTGGACATTGGGAGTTAAGGAAGTGGATATATAGGCTATAATTCTTAACTATTTAAAGACTTAACGTGTGCTCAGATATTTTTTTTTTTTTCTTTTCTACCCCGCAATGGTTTCTGGTCCATTTGAACATGTTTGTTAAAGCTTTCCACAAGCTCTCTTCATGACGTGTTGGAGCAGCAACTTTGGGAAAATCTTGGTTTTATTACATTTGTAAATTAAGCCCGAGTCCACTTTGGAGGCCCAGAGCTAACTGGTGTGAAAATGTGGTTTCAGATAGTAAAAGCAAAGTTAAGGCCATCAGGATATAATAACCCACTTCTGATTATTCAGAGGCCCATCTTCCATTGTGGAGAATTACTGGGGCTTCTTGCCTCTCTCCCTCCTTTGACTGTGCCTGCTACTTTAAGCATTTTATTACTCACCGGCACCTGCATCAAAATGTCCAAAGGGAAAACGGGGGAGATTCAAGTTCATTTTCCTCTTCTGTAACAGAACTGCAGAAAATGACTAAATAACTATGAGAAAGGGAGATTTATACTACATCGTGGCTGTATACAAAGGTTTATACGTTATCTGTGTATGTCCAACCTTTCCTCGATCTCCTTTTTTATTGAAAATTAAGGGACAGTGGTGTTTCTGATTTAAGAAGGGACACACAATTTTGCCAGGAGTTTAAAAAAAAAAAAAAACTTACGGACTATTTTAACATATTTTTTATACTTTTACAATTATTTTGTTGACCTATAATTAACAGACAATAAAATGCACTCATCTTAATTGTACAATAAAGTTTTGACAGTTGTATATCTCCACGTGACTGCCAACCTACTCAAGATAGGGGACGTTTCTATCACCCTGGAAAGTTCTCTTATGTACCTTTCTAGCATAGAATTTCCGTAGTTCTTCTAAAAACCATGGCCGGGAGGTTGTTGCTGTGGTGATTTCTCTTACACCTCTGTTAAATTTGTGTTCATTACCAGCTGAGGTTTTACACCGCCCTATCTGTCGGAAACCCTGGTAGCGTAGTGGTTAAGTGCTGTGGCTGCTAACCAAAGGGTCAGCAGTTTGAATACGCCAGGTGCTCCCTGGAAACTCTGTGGGGCAGTTCTACTCTGTCCTATAGGGTCACTGTGAGTCGGAATCGACTCGATGGCACTGGGATTCCTGCTTGTTTTCCTGTTCATCACCGTCAAAAATTTGGCTCAAGGATATTTATGTTGTACATAATCCAAGAAACACAGAGGAAAAAAGAAACCTTAAACGTGGTTCTTTTGTTTGCTTAATCAAACCTCCCGTATGATGATGCAACTCTCAAGGAAAAGTAAACTTCTATTGTGACCTATTGGCTTTAGCAGCCCAAGAGATAGCGATTGACACTGGATCCATATTTAAAAATTCAAAAAGTTTCTTCTATAGGAAGACAGAATAGACTAGTTGGAATAAATCTGTAGATGGTTAGATGTTTCAATAATGTTTTCTTGGTGTTTGCCCTAGACTTACTGCAAGTTCACTGTTGCAATTACTGGTGATATTTCATACTGCGAAGCATCTTTTTAAAAGGATAATTTATCCATTCATATACATCTGTCCCTTTTTGCATATAAAAATATCCAGACATGCCCATCTGTTTTCAATTACAGTGTAGCTACATCTATACTTAAAAGCCCACTGCAATAGGAAGAATTCACTGATGACCTTCCAGGGTTGGGTTAATGAAATTTTTCAAGTGTTCTAGCCAGTGTTTCTAAACAACGCAAAACTTGCACATAAACATCCCTCCACACAAAACATGCCCACAACAACAGTGGAGGATATTCACTGCACATGAATCTGACCTTCAGGAACCATTTTTAGTTCATCAAAATTAGTGATGCTGAGAAATCAGGACATCAGTGCATAATGACTGTGAAATTAGGAATGAGAGCTCGCTATGCAAATGACAGGACAAATCATGTGAAAAAGTCAAGATAAACTGCATATTAAGACATTATGTTACAGAAAATTAATACTGCATTTCTCTCTTTTGCTTACTGCTCCCCTGAAAGATTTTTTAATTCTTTTATCTTCTGATCAGCTATTGTCTACCGGATTTTTTTTTTTAAGTGGCGCACAGGCAAAGTGCAAAACATGTTATTACCTCTTATTGTAATACATGAGATGACAGCCGATCCTATTTAACAAAGTATATCCTTTACCGCTTCTAGCTTCTCGCTGTCACATGTTTGATTAGAAACCAAAGAAAAGTAAGATGCTTAAATATTATACTGTTAGAAGACATATGGGTTTTGTCTTTCATTGTTTTTTCTTTCCTTATCTTTTTTTGGGGGGGTGATTTTTCGTGAAATAGTCTTCTTGCTTTACGGGGACTGACAAAATGGTTCTCATGTAGTCTGCAAATTAAACACGAGTGCAGTGATTATTTTGAATAGCTAAATTACATTCTAGAAAGCTTGCAGAATTCATAGCATTGTCATTAGGTATCCGCTTGAATACAATTTGTGTAACCTTGGCCAAGACAGCCTGTCATTTTAATGTCACTGTTTTATCTGAACAAGACATCATCCTTTCAGATACAGTGTGCAGGTTCCTTGCAGAGATGCCCGTGCAGAAACGTGTTAACAGTTGCAAATATGAAATGCTATCAAGTTCATCACTGTAGCTGTTTGTCACTGAAATGTCATGGAAAGTGGCTTTTAATGGTATCGCACGTAACATGAAAGAATTGAGACATCTGTATGCTAGGTGAAGAAGGAAGGGGAAAAGCCATCATAGGAAGGGTCTGTGTTTAAGTTCGAAAGGTGCGGCCAAGGTTCATTTGTCCACAGGACTCAGCATTCGCTGATTGCTCTCAAAATCACTGCGGAGGTAGTGGATTATAGCGGCCCCAGCCATAGAAGTATTAGTTCCCATTTGCCTTCTTCTGTAAAACAAAATTTAAGTTTGGGTTAACTTCCTGTGGCTCATTTTGACCAAAGCTTCATTCTTAATAAGAAGTGGAGATTGTTCTATCCTAAATAACCCCAGATAGCATCGACTAGGCTTTTGCTCCTTGTCTGCCTGCAAGATGGCCTGGAATACCTTAGTGCAGCCAGGTTGGGTTTTTTTGGGTTTTTTTTTCCCCCTTTTCTTTCTGTTATTTAAAATAAACCCCATAGTAGATTAAATAGGATTTGGTGCTGCATCCCCTCTGGATAAATGCATTTTGCGTGGGGAAGCGGTCAATTCATTAAGCAGGCTGGGGACAGCCTGCGGCCTGAACCTGCAAGGCTGCGTGCGTGGGATTTCCTGGCTTCCTATTTATCCTTCATTAACGTTCTAGGTTCCCGTGTCAGTGGCTATGATGACACCTCAAGTTATCACTCCCCAGCAAATGCAGCAGATCCTCCAGCAACAAGTGCTGAGTCCTCAGCAGCTCCAGGTTCTCCTCCAGCAGCAGCAGGCCCTCATGCTTCAACAGGTAATTGTCCCTCCTCTTCTAGCATCACGCAGAACCCAAGGCCGGTCGTCACTCCATACAGAATCCCTGCCAGGGAGCCGCCCTCATTCCCATGAAGAGTAAGCAGTGTAAGGTGGGTGGGGCAAGGCACAGACTGGTCCCTGAGTAATGGATTATATTTGCATCCCTGAAATAAAGGAGCCCTACATTTACCAAGTGAGTAGGGTTTGGGCTTAGAGAGGACCTGATGGACAGAGATTAGGGCTGTAATTGGACTTGGTAGAAATAAGATCTTTTAGGCTTAGGTGGCTTTACATTCTTTTATTTGGTAAGCCCAGAGGATTGCAAATGGTGTGAATCAAAGCAAAACGAGAAGTAAGCTGGGAGCAGGTTTAAATATGACAGCTCTTGAAGTCCCCAGTTCAACTCAGAAGCTTACAGAGTTGTGGGTTGTGTTTTTCTTTTCCCCCTCAACTTAAAGAAGCGTTTTGGAGTTGCTTCATTTTAAGGCGTAGAGTTGATTCACTTCTCCCATGCATGCTGATGCCAAAGTGAACTCCTAGTTGTCATGGTGCCCTGGGGCCCTCCTAGACAGACTTGATGGGCACCTGAACCACCTAGATGGGATTCAGTGCAATGGCGGTGGTGGTTGCTGGGATGGGGTGGTGGGGGCAGATGCAGAGGAAGCGGCTTACGCTGTTGATGCGCACTTGGGCCGACACTCCGTACCGCCCGGCCCTATCCTTTAGAAAGCCTGCGTATGTCTCACAGCAGAGATTCACCAGACTCTCCGCAAGGGCATTTTGGCTTTGTTGTTACAATCGAAGGTCACTCCTTGCCATATTTTAATTAGTTTGTGCAGAAAACGGTATGTTTTTCATCAGCTCATTTTGGAGATTACTTTTCAAACAACAATGCCAAGAGTAGTCACTTGTGCGCGGAATTTATTGTCGCGTTTCAAACTAAAGGTCAGGCTCTGGCAGATAAAAGGATGTTATTTTTCAAATCACAGTTTGTGTATGGCACCGAAAGGGGACAGTGGATTGGCACTACCCTCTCACTTACCGTCCTCTCTTTCCTTTGTAGCAGCAGCTTCAAGAGTTTTATAAAAAACAACAGGAACAGTTGCAGCTTCAACTTTTACAACAACAACATGCTGGAAAACAGCCTAAAGAGGTACCGACAATACATATTTTACTTTCAAACCACAGGTCCCAGAGGACTATCTAGTGGCTGTTAAACTGTCATTCATCTTTTAAATGATTGCACAACTCAGCTGACTCTATCGGTTCTCAGCTTTCAGGCCGAGAGTTATTGTCCTGTTTTTGCTCAGATTTTTCTGGGTTCCATTTGCTTGCTGCCACATATTTTATAATACCACTGCACGTGTACCTTGTGCGAGCACCGGGCGAGGGATCCTGGGCAGGACCTTCAGGGTTGCCTTTGCAAACTGGCAGAACTGAGAGCCAGGAGGTCCCTGGAGGAAAGTGAAGTGCTTTTTGTACAATTTTCCCTGGAGGCAGAGTCAAATTTTTTTTTTTTCCCCAGTTCAGAGAATATGGGGGTGTGGCTATGGCCTCTTCCATTGGAGGAAGAATATGTTGCAAAGTTTGGACAAACAAATACAAAAGTTAGGACTAGATTAAACACCCCCATCTTTTTTTTTCCTTTAGCGTCTTCCTACAAGTTGTACTTACTGTCATGAGTAAAAGGATGTATCAGACATAGAGCATGAGTGAAAGTTAGAAAAGAGTCAGGCTTGGATTTTTTGTGTTTTTTTGAGGGAAAAAAACAGTATAATAATGGCACACAATACCTCGTAGCTCCCACAAGTTATTGCATTGTGCCACGCCATTCGGTTAGGTGAGAGTATTAGCCTCATAAACAATAACTTCAATCCCAGGGGGGTGTTTCCGCTGTACCTTTTTTTTACAATTTCTTGCATGTAGATGAGGCCCAGTCAATTGTGTTAAGGGCCTGTATCCCACGTACACATTAATCTGACATCTTTCCCTCATTCCCAAGTTAACCCGTTTAACTTGCATCCTCACGTTTTTACAGTGGACTGAACTTCTTTTCATCAAATTGCTCTTCTTGGAACGACACAATTTATAATTCGTTAAATGACACGTAATTGCTTCTTCGCTGGCCCTCAGCAGGCAGCACTTCTGTTAGTTTTGAGAAGGAGTCTAACCAGACCAACCTCCACATGCCAACCGTCACACAGGTGTGGATTGCAGGCAGCGTAATGAGACCTAGCGGGAATGACCCAAGGCTCCCTTGCCAGCTCTTCCCCCAGCCCAAATTGGGTCCATTTTCCATGCCCTGCCAAGTTTTCACGCTGGAGTCCAGTGTAGCAGCCTGGACAGAAACCCCTGGAGAGTAGGGGCAGTTTTGGGGTGAAGGGGAGGAGGTGATTTAATGAAAATGCTGACACAACCTTAAGTACAGTGGCGCGCTCCCGGGTGCAGCTATAATAAAAAAGGGAACAGATTAAAAAGTGTCTAAAATGTAAATCTAAAGGACTAACAGTAATTAAAATGGAAATGGCATAGGGAGGGAAGGCATGTAATTGTGAGATATCACTGTGCTGAAGGCTCTCAGCTTTGTTTTGCTGGCTGTTTTTCTAATTCAGCAGGGCTTGCTCATCAGTGGCAGTTCAATGCGCGTTAATGACTCTGGGATTGCAAGCATCACTCTGGACAAAGAAATGATTATTGTGCGGTCAAAAGAAGTTCAAAGACAAGAAGGGAATTTCAGTTTTTTCCTTAGAGATCCACATTCAAGAGCATATAAATTAAGCCAAATGTTAAAAACCACAGTCTGAAAGCTGACTTCAAAGTCACAACTCTCTAATTAATGAACTGCGAGCTTCAGTTTGGACAAGTTGTGGTTTGATGCGCCCATAAATCAACATGACAGGCCTGTTTCACAGTCTCAGACAGTGCTTGTCATGGAGTCACATCAGATGTAAACACAGCAGAAAAAAGAAGGGATGGGAAGGAGGTGCAATTGATCAACAGAATTGGTAAAAACCCACTTTTGAAGCACATTATGCATGATCACAGGAAATGGTTACAGCCTCAAGAGGTTTCCCCTTCTGCTGTTGCTTTTTTGAATCAGATTTCTAACAGCCTTCAAAAGGGAGAATAAGAATTATGGAGTTTCTCCCCTGTGGCTCGCAGGCAATAACCCCCTGTTGTTATTTTGTGCTTCTTTCTTTTCAAAGGCATCAAAATTTAGTTTTTTAAAGATCTTTAACTCTATATTTGAAGACAAACAAAAAAGGGCTGCCACTGTCATTCTTATCAGTTACCAGGGATTGTGTTCTTCCTTTCTGTTGCCACTTCTTGTTAACCTCTTATTTGGTCTGTTAGAGTTTGGAATGCTCGTCTGCACGCTGGGAGAACATGAAAGTTCAGATGGGCTCAGAGGGCAGATAAAGAAATGGGAAGGGGAAAGTTACACAGCAGAAGGAAGGATAAAAGTTAACTCTCCCAAATTGCTGTTGTCAGGAAGGGGAGCATCTCGGGAACACGGAGGTGATGGAGGTGTCTGAGTTTGGGAAGGGAGTGGGGGCGAAAAGGGAATACTTTGTGTCTGACGGAGGAGACAGTGCGACGTTAAGGTAGCGTGTCAGCATCTTCCAGCAGCAGGTTTGCTCTGGTCATGCTTTGTCATCCCTTTCACGGGCAAAGGTGACACAGATGATATGTTGTATTGAATATCCTTAGAGATAGGCAGACCAGCGGACAGGTCTCCTTGGAGTTCACCATGTGTTGCCTGTGCCAGTAGGTTTGACTGAGACCTGTTGTAACAATGGCTGGAAGACCCTTATTTTCCTGAGATAAGGGGGTAGTCTCCTGAAATTATTGCACAGGTGGTGGCCCTTTTGTGTGAAAATGGAATAGAGTCACGTGGTATCAATTTCATGATGTGGACTGGCAGTTATGATTTTAACAAGGTTTGAACTTGGATGTTGACAGATGGAACAAGTATATTAATTTACTGAATCCCTCAGTCATTAGTGGCTCATAATTTTGTATCACCAGGCTATTTTTCCCCCCACTTCTTTTTTCCTTTTTCATGACCTCTGTAGTAAAATACTGGATCCTTGGCCAGCACAATGTACCCTTGCTGTCGTTTTCCCTGAAGTTACATCGAGACGTTTCCTTGAGAAAGTTTGGCCCCACATTGAGTTAGACCTAAGACCTTCTTTAGAAGATAGATGCTCTTGTATGGGGAGGGTCATGTAGCCCAGGACAGCTATTGAAATAACTGCTTGTTAATATTTGACAGAACTGATGTTGCAAATAGCTGGCAGAATTAATTTTAAATCAAGCGATGAGAAAGATCTCATCCAGTGCGGGTGAGCTAGCCTAAGTTGATTGTTTTAAAAGGGCCGTTTGTCCCGAGCAGTTATGACAGTTTACGTTAGGCAGTAGGGAGTAGCCGAAGAAAGGAAAACAGACCTTTGACTTCAGCTCTAGGGAGGGGATCCGAAATGCAAGGTTTATCAGGGCATTTTAGCATTTTAACACTGACGACTGACCTGTCGAGGGGACTGCACGGAGACCTTTTTTGTGTGCATTCAATTGTGAGAAGTAAACAAACGGGCTCGTATCCTGTGTTTGGTAACTGGGTGGGGAGCACAGTCTGGCAACCAGTGTTGCTTTTAAATTCTTTCTTTGGACAATGGGCCTTGTATACTTTTATATCCTGGCTTTTCAAACGTGGAGCGCTTTCATGAGCTTTTCCTAGGGATGGCTGCAGAGACAACAGAAAAGGCATCAGTCATTTTATATAAATACAGGATTTTTAAACATTTCATTTACAGTAAGACAGGAAACACCCTTCCCAACCTGCAGCAACCCCCCCCCCCCCGCCCTTATTCTGCTTCAAGAAGTGCTAATTCCTCAATCTTTTGTACTATGTCAATGTTGGGGTTTTTTCTTCTTCCTTCCCTTTTTTTTTTTTTTTTAAATGTGAATTAATATCTGTTGAAGAAGTGAAAAAATCATTTTGACATGAATATAACTTTCATTGGGTTTTACATTAATGTGATAACTTGCGAAGGGGTGAAAACAATTGGATCATTTTATACATGCTGTTACTCAAATGAAAACACTGGCTTTTCATTTAAATTTATTTAAATTTTTGTTGTTAGCGGTATAGAATTTGTTTTTCGGAGTGAAACTCAATTAACTTTCTCAGTGGCATGGTAGTAAGTCTGAAATTGGTTGCTAATATGAGAATGATGGTTTTTACTGTAAAATAAACTCCATGGAGATCGAAAGGAAACCACCATTCTTCTCTTCCTTTGAACTTGGCATC
Source organism: Elephas maximus indicus (assembly GCF_024166365.1). Classification (NCBI taxonomy): domain Eukaryota; kingdom Metazoa; phylum Chordata; class Mammalia; order Proboscidea; family Elephantidae; genus Elephas; species Elephas maximus. The sequence goes on along the minus strand of NC_064838.1, from coordinate 18,270,980 downwards.
AGAAGGTCTTGATATACATACCATTTTATGAATGTATCAGATAAAGGTCATGTCTTAGGTCAAGTGAATGTAGTTGTTTGTAGAGTGTAGTTATTAAACCAGAACATATTGCCCTGAAGGGGCTGGAGAGTCCTTTGCGTTGCTAAAGTCTCTCTGATGTTTTGAATAATTCTCAGAATTAGGAAAGCTGCTCTTGGTCTTTTCTCGAAGGACCTTTTTTTTTTTTTTTTTGGCTAGAGTTTGGGAAGGGTTAATTTTCCTTTCATAATTGTTAGCCGTAATGTGGTTAAGACCTCCACCTCGATATGATTCCTAGCAGATTAAGGATATTAGATAATTTCCTTCTATTTATTGTACTACTGCACTGTATTATCTTTCTATCACTCAGATAATTACTAAGGAAATCTACATTAATTTTTTTTGGCTGGAGCAAGGCCTGCTAAACACAGGCATGACGTATTGATGTTTTACACAACAAAAGTTTTCCTCCTGTCATTGTCCAATCAACAAAAAGATATTTATCATATGGCAAAGCCCTCCTTTTCAAGAACAAAGCTGTGGAGGGAAACAAGACAAGCCACCCAACCTCGGGGTTTCTGAAACTAAAGCCAAGTTAAGGCATCTGAAGCTGGAAGTCGCGTTCCTTTAAACACTCCCAGTCAAGTATGATGTTGTTTGCTAAATTATGAATGTGTGTAATTAAAATCTAGTGGCTGTTCCTATGAAAGATTTACAATGTTATTTCATCGTTTGTCATGGCTAATTAACAATATTAGATGAAGTTTTTCTTCTTCAAAGGTCTGATTTTTTCTCATTTATTTATGTCAGAAGTGATAAACACAGTAGTTAAAAGCTTCTGCCGGTGCAGGCGGGAGGACGGCAGCTTGTTCTTTTACACCTCAAAGGTTCAGGGTTCAGATCCCTGCAGACTAGAGTAATGCTGACTTCTTTCTGGCTTGAGTAATTACAACTGGCCAAGTCCAGAAGTTCACATCTTGACTACAAAACTCAGCTTTTTCACACTGTAGAGACAGCTGGCTTGATTAAGGAATTATTTTTCAGTGGGAGCAGGCACCTCCTTACCCCCTCACCCCTTTTCATAGGTGATACAGTCTGTCCCTTTTAAGCCAGTCTTGACACTGACGCTGAGTGACCCTTGTCAGTTCCTGCTGCTGATGGCAAGTTTTCGAACATCCATACTCTTAGTTTACCTCGAGGAGTGGTCATCTCATTTTTTTTCTCTCTCTCTTCCTGATTTCTTCCAGCAACAGCAGGTGGCTACCCAGCAGTTGGCTTTTCAACAGCAGCTTTTACAGATGCAGCAGTTACAGCAGCAACACCTCCTGTCTTTGCAGCGCCAAGGCCTTCTAACCATTCAGCCTGGGCAGCCTGCCCTTCCCCTCCAGCCTATTACTCAAGGTACGTGCTGACTATCCAGGAGGCACAGCTCTGTGCTACTCTGGGCAGGGTTTGGGAGGGTCTCCTGGTGTGCTCCAGCTCATCATTAAGGAAACCGTCCATCTAGAACATGCAGATGGAAGCTTTAATAATAGGCTGGATAAGGTCACGTTGGACTGTCGGAGAAGTGAAGGTACTTGTCGACGCTCAGATGAAGACTAAGGTGGACTGAAAGCTTAGCAGTAGCAGAGAGACCCCACTGGTGTACATTCTTGGAGTAAGGGAATAAAATGCTACTAGGTACTTACTGGGCATTTTAATTGAATCTTGTAGCATTTTCAGTTTGGAGTCACATACGAATTTTCTTAAAGGCTTTTATTAGTCATTTTAAGACACGCTTTATATCATGAACTCGTTCTATTTTAAACCTTAGTAATATTTTGTAAATGCCTTTTTTTTTTTTGTAATATCTAAAGTGAAATTTGGGTTTATTTTTCTGTGAACTATTAAAAATTGATTTTTTTTTTTTAACAAAACCCAGAGTTGTGGGAGTTTTTTGGTGGTTGGTTGGTTGTCTTTCTTTCCTTCTTTTTTTTTTTTTTTTTTTAAAGAAAGACATGACTTGATATTTGAGCAAGTTAATTCAACACTCATCAGGACAGGAACCGTTTCCATCTCTAGTTCTTAAAAAACTGGGGTTCATTGGAAAGTAACAAGATGTCATGGAATTTAGTGTGAACTTTTGAAAACCACTGACATATTATTCCAAGGGTGTTGGACATCAGGAACAAATGGGAACTTGAGCTGTTTTTCGGAAGTCTTCTCGTTTCAAGAAACTCTGACTTTCGCATGTGTGATGTGAAAGCAAATGGTTTGTTCAGAACTAGAAAGGAGAGAGAGAGAGGAAAGTGGCATCCTTACATGGTATAGCAGATTTTCAGGTGCCTCCTCAAGGGTCCCCAAGCCCTTTCAGTTCTAATACGTTTGGATCTGTGTGTTTATGTGCTGTAAATGCTGATAGGTAAAGCCTTTGGTGACTTGGATTCAGTTGCCTTCTGAAGAAGGTTGAAAATGAAGAACCTCCTCCACCCTTGCTTGGTGTTGCTTAAGGGATGGTCATTTGTTTAGTAATGTTGGTGTAAAGTGGATCCAGTGAGGCATGTCTGCATTTGAATGTTCTCTGTTGCGCCAACCACACCCAGCCTCTGTCTCTTCTGGTTTTTTTTTTGTTGTTGTTTGTTTGTTTGTTTTGTTTTTTTAATGCAAGACCAGGACTTTTTTCCCCCTTTAACTTCCCTCTTGCCCCTCCTCTCATTTCTGCCATTATTGCTTAAGTGCTTGGTCCATAACCAGCATCTCCTCCATTGTTGCCAAGTAGAAGATTTGGTAACAAGCAATGCAAGGAAAAGAAAGGACTCTCGTTGGCTGCTGCATCTTTGTGCTTGCAAAATGTTATAACATGCATTAATTACACCTTCAGGTTTATTGTTGGAAACATTGCAGGCTGTTCTGACACACCCACTGGACTCAAGTTCAACCTCTCTCATCTTTTCCCACCGCTCCTCTTCTATTAAGTTTGCTCACTAAGGTTCATTGTTATATAGTACATCAGTTAAGCTGTCCAAAAGAGGGCAATTGGGCAGTGACAAGACAAGCTCATGTGTAATGTCAAAGAAATGAATGTGCTGATGCGTGGAGTGTAATCTCTGCAGTAACATATCAGAGCCACTGGTAGGTAATTCACTAGTCATGGCATTGATTGATATGCTTAGCAGCCTGCTAGAACTCTTAGCCCTGCAACATTAGGAAGAAGCATATTTAAAATATAAGGGGTCCCTATATGTGTGCCCGAGGTCACATAAATGTCAATACAAAGGGTTTTGGAGTAAGGTTCTTGCAGTAAAACGAACTACCTGTGTCCTGCCATCTCTTGTGAATCTGGAGATTGGTTTTATCGCCCCGCCCCATGCCCAGAGTGGCCTGAGAAATTCAGTCGTGTTGGACTACAACACAATTTTTTTTTTTTTTTTTATCAGAGAGGAGATGGCTTAAAACTGATGTCATTATGAGGTTTAAATCAACTTTCTGCTTGCTTGCACATGGTCACCTGGGTATGGATGTACAAGGACAAAAAAAGGTTGATCAACTCTGTTTGTCTTTGAGCCAGTGATACCTGGGTTATAAAATTGAGTTCCATGAACAGTAATCTGTCAGCTGTCCCCACAACATACATTTTTTAAATCTGTGCCAGCATTTTCTTTTCTAATGAAGGGGCCGGTTGTCCTGGAAAAAGAAAGGTAGCAAGGCACAGGGGTTATGCCTTTACAAAGCTGGTAATGCTTGCTTCATAATAAAATTATGGAGATTTTTTGACATACCTGCTCATAGCTGTGGCTAAGTTACCTTAAACATGTATGAAAATGTCAGAATATAGAAATAGAGAAAGAGTAATATTTTGAAGGGCTTTATTTTTTCCTGAAGGCTTTATATTAAGAAATGGAAGGGTTTTTTTTAAGGGTGTAGTAGGGCCTTCTCTCTGTTTTATATAATTAGCATACCTGTTGTTCACCCTAGTCTCTTTAATCATCAGATCCTCTCCAGCACCAGTAATTTCATATAGAAGTACACTTTGAATATCATTTTTAAAGTGTAAACCATTGATAGGAGAAAGTTTACCTCCTTGATAAGGTAACTGCTAATACATTTGTTGAACTTGGTGTTATTGTTTTTACTCTGCCAATTTGGAAGAAATGTCTTGCTTTCTGGAAACTTGATACCCATTTAGTCTGAGTGACTAGCTTACCTTTTATCTGTCTTAATTCTCGCATGAGATCTTGGCTGTCAAGTAACAGCATCCTTCGGTAGATAGCACTCATTGAACTAGCAGTTTAACATCACTAACAAGGCGCAGCAGTGATGGAGAGAGAGCGACTTGACAGCCTCTCTGTAAGTGGGATGAGAAGGTTCTTCAAGGTAATTATCACATTGTAATTTGACCCAGAGGTACCCCTGTTGTTGCTCAGTGAGTTCTGTTTTATTTACCGTTTCTCCCTATTTATGATAAAGCGGATTGGCTAGCCTATTGGACTCAAAACAGAGTGGGGGTTGTGGTAATGCACCCTGTAGATGTAACAAGTGATGAATACATTTGTCTTTTTTTTTTTCTTACCTGCTGGATAAACAGCTTTCTTAAAACAATTTCAAAGTTCTGCCATTCTTAGACGGAAGGTGTTAAGGCAGTTGTTACAACAGGATTCTTCCTGTCTTCCCATCTCCCAGGCAACTGACCCAGAAATCAGTTAGTTTGAGTTAAAAAATAGGTGGCTTGTTCCTTTCATATGTTTACTCCCTAGAAAATAAAAATAGGTGTCAGATTGTGTGGTTTCATATCACTATGCTGTCATCAACAGACCACAAGCCTATTCACTATTGTTTCAATTGTGTAAACAGTGGTCCGAGAGTCAGCCATGTTCACAGGTAATTGTTGGTATGCAGAGAGTGCTGGCAAGCCTGTTAGCTCCAAACACATCCCACTTGTCACTCTGCAAAGTGTTTGAAAATCATAGCCCAGATGCAGCAGAACCGGACATGGGATTGTGTAGTGACCTTTCCCTTTGTTTAATTTGCCTCCAAGGTCTCATTTCAGGGGACAAGCAATAATTGAATATGCTTAATAACTGAATGCTCATTTGGGACAAAATCCATCAAAATATAATTGGCATTTGATTTTTATGAAGGGAGAAGAAGCCCAACTTGGCTGTCGAGGCTGGGTTCTAAGACTGTCTGACCGCTTAATGTATCATCTGAAGCCTCCTTTAAACGTACATTAATTGCAAATACTTGAGCATTTGGACTTTTTCTAGGAGAACCGTTAGGGAGAGACCAACTGTTTTTGTTAACGCTACTCTCAGAAAGGCGGGGAAGGTTATTGGTCTGCTGTGCAATAATTTACTCCTCTTTGATATGCAAACGACCCACGGTGAATATAAAAAAATCCTATCAGACTCATTTCACAGTTCTTAACCACTCGGATTCTCTGGAGTCCGTCGCCTCATTAGACCAGTGCTCTCCAATGCTAGCATAATTAAAATCTTTAACAGTTTAGCAAAGTAAAGATGTTTGGCTGATCACGTTGAGATGATTATCTATCCATTGTATTCTAAATGACAAAAATAAATTAAATTTAGACCTTGGCATTTTTTATTATGTGTTTCAAATGAATATAATGCACACAGCCCTCTTTTTTAATTCAATACCTGAGGTTTGTCAAGAAACAGGCCTGTTTCGGCTGCTGCTATATAGTCAGAAAATGGCAGGCTTCCTAGGATAGCTGTGGTATAGTTGGTTGAAACAATGAACTGCGATCCAGACGTCCATTTCTAACCACGGGATTGCTTTCTGATGTACAGGGTTTATGATTTTTGTAGGGGTCCTTTCAAAAGAAGCTGTTGTTGTTTTGTTGTCGTTGTTGTTAGTAGCCATTAAGAATGCTTTTCTTTGCATGGATGCTCCAGAATATGGGTTGAGGTAGGATTTGGAAATCCTGGGCTGTAGAGGGTTGCCCCCCTCCCCCGCCCCCAGAATAAAGGTTAAGAGGCCCACAATAATGAGATTGGCATTCTGATTGTATCTCTTCTTGGGGAAATAACAGGTTTACACTTACTTCTTAAAATAACATGTCCATTTTGGCCCCCTGAAAACACAAGAGAGCTTTATTACTTCAAGTTTATTTTACGTTTTTGTTTTGTTCTGAAATGGTTCATTAGCACTGATCTAAGAAATGACGGTAATAATAGTGTTACTTATATAAAAAGTTACACAGTTTTTCAGTAGACACATCCATCAATTAGAAACCAAAATTAATGAGGAAGATAGGTGTGTTAATGAAATAATCATAGTATAATCAATTTGACTGTTAAAAGTTGAAAAGCATTTCAGCAAGACGATAGGAATTCATAATTTATGTCTAAAAGTGATTAATAAAAACTATATTTAATAACAAAGCTATTTGTCATCATTTAAGACTTAAGCACAAAAATTATTCATTTTATGGTTCATGTTGTCATAATAGTATAGTTGAACACATTTATTTTGAGCCCTTCTTTGTGTCTAAAAATAAGATAACATCTATCCACTTTATTTTCCCCCCCTCAAAAATTGAGAGCCAGCAGTTGGGATGCAAAGTAACGGCATTTGAAGCCTTTTCTTGAGTGTATTTTATGTGTGATGAGGGCACTTCAACTCGGCTGCTCAGTAGGAGGACATGGTTGTCATTACCGTATTTGCCTTAGTTGGGAAGGGGAAAAAAACTACACACACACACACACACAAAAACCCCTAACACTAGGCTTTGTTTACTGACTCTTTGATTTAATTACTGTTTGAAGAGGACGGAATTAGCTGTTAATTGATTTAATTATCCAATTTGTTTGTTTCAGGCATGATTCCAACAGAACTGCAGCAGCTCTGGAAAGAAGTGACAAGCGCTCATACTGCAGAAGAAACCACAGGCAACAATCACAGCAGTTTGGATCTGACCACGACGTGTGTCTCTTCCTCTGCACCTTCCAAGACCTCCTTAATAATAAACCCGCACGCCTCCACAAATGGACAGCTCTCCGTCCACACTCCCAAGAGGGAGAGGTAGGGACCAGCCACTGACATGTGTCCAAAGCTGTCTTTAACATGGGAGGGGGTGGGTGGCCTTGCCTCTCCATATCTTCGTGAGCCCTAATTGGATCCACGTGACTTGAATGTGCATATAATTACTTAAGAATTTATTCAGTATAGTTGGGTGTGAAGCATCTAATTATTTTCACCTTTTCAACACGGAATTAGCACTAGTGCAGATCTCCCCTGTGCTTAGGAACCCAGGCAACAGTCTTTTAGTTTCTCATTGGATGGGTTGGATTTCCAGGCTTCCAGACCTACTCTTCCTGCCAAACACTCACTTCATTACAAGCTGAATTCCTTGGCTGTAAACGCGTTTGAAGGGAATGGTAGTGTCTGCTGTGGGCAATTCTGAATCACACTGCAAGAAAAGATAGAACTTGCACCACTCTGTAGTGTGCTCCTTGAAGGCAGGGAGCTCATCTTTTTCTTAGTTGTGTCTCCAAAGCACATGGCCTTTTTCATATAAGACACTCGGTAAGCACATGTTCTCCTGCTCATAGGATATATTGTGGCATCGTCTCAACTGATCATGAGATGTCATAGGATACTTTGTAGCATTGTCTGAACTGATTATGGGAGGTCATGGAATATATTGTAGCATTGTCTCAACTGCTATATTCCTGTTTAGAATTTGACTTTTTTAAAATTGCTCTGAGCTTCACATGAAAATTAGTTGAGGCTGAGGTTGTTTTAAAGATCCAGAGTACGTAATGTTTGCATGGTGTTCTAAGAAAATGAACCTGTTACTTCATGTTGGTGTGTCTTAGCATCTAGAAGCATTAATACTGCTGGTGAAATGCATTTCAAAAGTGGAATGTGTGATGCTCCTAAAACTGAAAACTTTTTATTTTCAGTTTGCTTATTTTTACACTGTGCCCTATATATTTCATACACAGAGCTCCTGCAAACAGGAAAAGAAACTTTAGAAGTGATACGTAGTAGTAAATGTGATTCCATCAAGAAAAAAAACAAACTCTGTATTTTGTTTTTAATAAAAATGACTCGGAAAGTTTTTTATATTTTTCAGGTAAGCAGTCACAAATATAATTTCTCAAAATATCGAGCATTAAGAAAGCTACTGGTTTAATAGATGTGTACCTTTATACTTGTAAAATCTTATCTATGTAAAGATCAGTAATCACAGGAAATATCATCTGAAGGAAAAAATATGTATATGTGTATACAACATATATGCATAGTGAAACCTTTGAGAGCTGGAACTCTATGGGACTGCCTGGTTTTTCCGGGTCTTGCAAGTGTTCCACCTTTGACAGGATGTAGTCTTAACCATTTTTCTTTTGCCTATTTTAGTGGAAAATATTTGAGTTTTCCTTCTCTGACAGGTTTCCACCTTACACAGGTTCTGACTCAGGCAGGTTTTACTCTATGTGTGCGTGTATACGCACATACACACACACACAGACTACATTTAAGTATAAAACCATGAGAAGTTTCTAGAGAAAAGGGTACTATATATGTTTTGACCAAAATTACAAGTACCCTCTGAAGGTAGTTTAGGAACTACTGTGGCAGACCTAAGAAGAACTCAAAGGTGCTTTAAAAATATCAGTTAAGTTGAGTTTGAAGAAGAGAATGGTGGAGAGTGGGACTCACTTTGGAGCCATTGGGTAGAATATGGCTTCTGTTGTTTGCAGTAAAGAGACATATGTATGTCTGGCCGTCAGTCTTAGCTTTTGCCTTATAATCTCTTATGTTGTCTTTGTCATTTTTTTTTTTTTCCAAAATAGAAAACCTTAGATAGCTTTAAAGACAGGTCCTAGGCTGTCTTTTGCTGTACTTGATTTCGATGTCCTAAGGTTGGTACCAGGCATTTACTGCAGAGTGATTGAATTACGTCTTTATCCCTAGGCAGAGCAGGGACCACAGGCTGAAAAATGCCGACTGATGCACTTAAGCTATGTGTTGCAGTCTCGGCGGTCGTTGTGGAGCCTGCACAGATTTTCCGTGACACAGAAAACTCTTCTTGTTTAGATGTGCTGTGCTCAGTCTCATTCTAAAAGGGTATATATCTACAATCAGGTGATAGATTAGCAATGATGCAAGTGGAAAAAGAATAGTCCTTTTCACGTCTGAAGGCATGTTTGAATGTGAGTGGATCTAAGAGACAGTCTAATTCTAGAAGACTTAAGTTTGTTTGATTGCTTTTTTTATGGTCCTTATTTGTCTACACAAAAGTTGGGCTTAATCTTCGTTACACTACGTGCCAAAATTAGAATATGGATCAGAAAAGGATTCAGACTTCAAGGATCCTTACTCACCCTGGATATAGAAACAGGTTGAGTCTTCCCAGCTATACAGGGCAAAGGAGAAGAAACTACAGAATTCTATGCCACTGTTTAATCTTTTGACTCTCTCAGTTTGTTACTAGACATGCCTGGATTAAAAGAAAATCCCGGTCAGCACGTTTTAACTGACGTAGCCAACAACACAAATGAGCACCCTAAGTTACAGATAATTCACAAATGTTAAGGGGTTGCAGTTGAGTATTAAAAATCAAGTATTAGCCAGTTTTATGTATATATAGGTACTTAGAGTAAATAGTAAGGAGACCAGCACTCGGCTGCTAACTGAAAGGTTGGCGATTTGAACCCTCTAGCTGCTCTGCGGGAGAAAGATGTGGCATTCTGCTCCCGTAAAGATTACAGCCTTGAAAACCCTATGGGGCAGCTCTCCTCTGTCCTATGGGGTCATCATGAGTCGGAACTGACTTACAGCAATGGGTTTGGTTTGAGATTTAGAATAAATACTCTGTTGCATTAGCTTATTATGGTTAATTATAAAATCACATATGGTGATATCCTGTTTAAATAGTGGAAAATGTTTTGTTGTTTTTTAAAAAAAACTTCCACTACAAAAGGATGTTTTCACTTCTACCCTGAGCTGTCCTTTGTCTCAGGTTTCTTGTCACTGCCTTGGAGAAGTTTTCATCCCATACTCACCAATGCACTTGTGAAATTTACGAGACAACCAACCATGTCAGACTGTGTATTATTCCTTTTCTCTCCATTCTCATGGAACAGAATCCAAATAAGCAGGAACACCTGCCACACTGAAGAATAACGTAGCGTCACATACTCAATCTCAGGGTAGCAGCTTTAAGAAGTCTTTCAGAAAGGGTTTGTGAGTGCTGTCTGTGAAAATCTCTTAGCCAAAGGCAGTGTCCTGAGAGCTGTTCTGTGGTCATTTCTAAAGTAGTGAGATGTCCAGTCATCTCCAGTGGGCCGCATACTTCTGTGCACTTTGGAAACCTCCTTCATCCCCGCTCTGGTCCCCGTGCAGTTTGCTGGTGCTTGTGAGCAGCCGCCGCAGCAGCAGCAGCCCTGGGGTTTGGTGAGCTGCAATCTGTTAAGGAGATAAATAATGTGCTTGGCACGGCACTCCCACTCTCCTCTTTAATTTGTCTTACACAGGGAAAATTATAATTAAATCATTCAGGGTAAACCCTTGAGTGTAGAGAAGGGAAAAAACACTTTGGTAAAGATTGCCAGTAGAAACCCACTTCTCTGTTGCGCAGGGTAGAGGCATTTATCAATATTCAGCACTGTTACGGGAGGAGCGGCCCGTGTGATTTGTGAGGCGGGTGCCAGGGCTGGAATCGAGGCTTGTTAAGATCCTGTCCCTGTACAATCACTGCCACTCAGCATCATTAGAGTTCAAGACTGGCGCCACACTTCGTGCTTTGATTTTCTCCTGACAATTTAATAACGTTTATTGTTCTGATTATAGATAAATTCATTGACGCAATAAACATACCTCTGTTGTCTGGGCCTGAGAGAAGTGTGGTGGGGATCAAGGTCAGTGGGCAGAAGCTAAAAGGAGCTGCAAGCGGAAGACAGCACTTTCATGCCTCTGACTGTCACTGTGTTCCACAGGAGCAGGGAGTCTTGACTTCATAGGTGGATAGACAGATCTGAAGCCTGGGATACCTGTAAACACAAAGATAACGTCTTGTTTCCTTAAGTTGTCTGACTGTCTCCTTTTAGGAAATTCCAAGTTTTGGTGTGGGTAAACAAAATCAACAGAATGCAAATAAAACATTTATTAAAATGCTAAATTTAGTAAAGCCCTTTGAGCTTCTTGGATCAAAGCAGCTATGTAAATACAAATAGCAATTACTACTTAAGTAATTGCCTGAATTAAAATTCTAAATATCACATTATATTATAGTGCACAGGGGGAAGGAGAAGGGAACTTACGTTTAATCAGCTCCTCCTCTATGCCAAACACTTGGATAGCGATGTCTCATTTTAATCCACCTGATCACCTGTGTGCTTATTACACCCATTTTACAGGTAAAGAAGCTGAGTTGTAGAGATTAAATAACTGACCTAGGTCATGGAACTGGTTAGGGGACTATCCAAGATCCCAAACCAGGTCTGTCTTTTAGTTTATAAAATAGCTTTTAGAATTTCCATTGAGCTTATAAGTAAATACTTAATTATGATTAGGTTAAAATCAATGTTCCTGAAAGAACATTTCAAGACAACATTTATTGAATGAATCTTCTGTGTGCAAACCACTGCATTTAAAGGAAGATCCAAGTGTTTCCATTTTTAAGGTGGATGCAAATAGTTACTAGCCTTTCAAGAAGGGGAGGGCTGGGATTTGCAAAATACAAATCCTTAACAGTCTGAAACATCATATAAAGTGCAAAAATGAACCCCGTGTAGGATTTTCAGAAGGCAAATGCAAAACAAGCCTCTTTCTCCTTGAAAAGTTTCCTCACTTGCCTTGCTGCTGTGTGAACCTTGACTTTCTCACTGAGCACGTCGTATGGCCTTCATCCTTTTGCAGCTGTCCTCTTTAATCCAGGTCAGTAGGACTCCTTTTTCTGATTCTTCCCAGCTTTTTGCTTTAGTTCAGCTACCACTGTTGTTGTTAGTTGCTGTCCAGTCAATTCTGACTCATGGCAACCCCATGTGTGCAGAGTAGAACGCTCCATAGAGTTTTCAAGGCTGTGACCTTTCAGAAGCCAGACCTGTTTGTTTCCCAACACGCCTCTGGGTGTGTTCGAACCACCAACCTTGCAGCTAGTAATAGACCGCTTAGTTGTTTGAGCAACCCAGGGACTCTAAAGTACCATTAGTAGATGTTTTATTTCTTGGGTGTTTCTCAGATTAATCGCTCCTCCAGCTATTTGTTCCAAGGCTTCCTTAAGCATTTAGGGGAAAGAGGTTCCTTTAAACTGGAAAGATCTGGGATGATCAGCCTCAGCTTTCCTTGAGGCCATCATACTGTTCTCAGAAACAGGTGACCCAAACCACCACATCTCTATAACCCACCTTCCACCCAATCACGATATTCCTTCCTGCATTTTGATTTGCATTTACTGACATAGCCCCACGTATTCCAGTTGCTTATGTTTTCTGCACTGCACAGTTGACCAAAAAAAAAAAAACCCAAACCAACTGCCATCGAGTCGATTCCGACTCATAGCAACCCTATAGGACGGAGTACAACTGCCCCATAGAGTTTCCAAGAAGCGCCTGGCGGATTTGAAGTGCCAGTCTCTTGGTTAACAGCCGTAGCACTTAACCACTACGCCACCAGGGTTTCCCCACAGTTGACAGCTGCCTTCAAATAACCCCTGAAGGTTTTTGCTTGGCTAGTGTGCTTTTAGACAGTTCCACTTGATACACAGTCTCTGTTTTTGATTTGTGGCTTCTTGACATATTGCCATGTATTTGACTATATAACAGTAACAGTTGTGTTAACTGGCCCAGCTATTTCAGAAGGCAAGGAACTTTGAAATGTGGACATGTCCGATGTGCCTTTTTCTTTTCATTTTTTTTTTTTTAAACTAAATTCTGTGTTGATGAGTAAGTATTGGTGCTCTTGCTTTACTTGCAGAAGTTCTAGAAGCTTAGTTTCAGAGCTGTCCCAGATACACAAGCATGTAAATTTTACATATTTTTACATTCATATTTAGAGCCTTATTTCCTATTGAGCCAGAAGTTTCAGCAGTAGGCTTTTGTTGTTGTTACTGATAGCTGCCGTCAGGTAGGCCCCTGACACACGGTATCCCCGTGTACAGTGGAACAAAACACTGCCCGTAATCAGCTGTGGGTCAGACTGCCCCCTCCCATTAACTGAATTGCTCTTCCTCATTTCAGGTTTTTTGTGTGTTTTTCAAAAACCAGATAATAATTTCTTTTGCAGTTCTTTTGCTTTGAAGCACTTAAAACAAGCTAGCTACCCCGAATTTTTCTCTCCCCTTAGAGCATTTTGCAGAACCTGAAGTCAAGATTGTCTCTACACCCTTCAAAATGGCTCCTGGTACTTTCTATCAATGTACAGTGAGACAAATGGTCTGTAACAGGGGTTGGCAAATTTTGGTATATGGACTAATTTCCACCCGCTGTTTATTTTTGTAAATAAAGCTTTATTGGAACACAGTCACACTTATTCATTTACTTATTGTTCCTGGCTGCTTTCACATTATAATGGCAGACTGGAGAAGTTGCAGCGAAAACCATGTGGCCCACAAGCCAAAGATACTGACTCTCTGGCCCTTTTCAGAAAAAAGTGTGCCAACCATTTGCTGACCATAGGCTTTGTTCCGTGTTTCCCAGATTCCCTGGGGGCACAGTGGTTAAGCGTTCACCCGCTAACTGAAAAGTCCATGGCTCAAACCTACCCAGTGGCTCGCACAAAGATTACAGCCTAGGAATCCCTACTGGCAGTTCTGCCCTGTCACGTGGGGTCACCATGAGTAGGAATCAACAACACACAACAGTAACAACAACATTCTCCCAAGCCACTTAGTAAACATACTGCTTCCTAGGTCTCTCCCATGGAGACTTGGATTCCCTTGTCTGATCTGGGGTGTGGGAATTTGTATTTATTATATGAACCCTAGACTCCTGCTACTCAAAGTCAGTAGATAACAGCTTTGGCATCATCTGAGAGCTGGTTAGAAACAGTCTCTAGCCCCACCCCCGGCACAGTGGTTAAGGAGATACTTAACCAAAAGGCCGGCTAGCCAAAAGGGTGGCAGTTAGAATCCACCAGCTGCTCCTGGGAAACTCCGTGGGGCAGTTCTCCTCTGTTCTACAGGGTCACTGTGAGTTGTAACGGATTAGATGGCAGCGGGTTAGCCCCACCCCAGATCTGCTGAATCTCAGTCTGCATTTTAACAACACCCCAGGGATTGGCATGCACATTCAAGTTTGAGAAGCAGTGCAAGTAGCATGCTTCCTTTACTGGGTTTATGGCACTGTCGGAAAGGACAGGGTTTTTCCTGATAAAGTTGGTTAACATCTGAGACATACTCACTCCGTAAAGCTAGTGGCTTGCCATTCTCGTGCGAACCAACAGAGCAGAGGTAACATTTTTGGAGGGGCAGGACTTATTTGCTCCTCTTTTCAAGCTTTACCACTGGTCCAGTGGAGCCAAGGAGTGAATAAACCCTACGCCTGTGATCACGGGCAAGTGGCACAAACTCTTTATGGTTCTGTTTCCTTTTGTCTAAGAAGAAGGAAATGATACTCATCTCCAAAATTAGGCGTGGGAACGGAAGGACCCAGTACCTGACATGTGATGGTGATGATGATGCAGCCAGCATTTATCGAGCTATTACTTTGTGCTGTACACAGTGCACAGACAACTTGATACAGGACTTGCTGTTGATTTTCTCATTTAATCTTTACAATCACTTAGTGGTTCTACGCTTTCCTGTAGGTCGCTATGAGTCTGAATCGACTCGACGGCTTTGGGCTTCATTTTTTTTTTTTTTTTTTTAATTTTCCCATTTCATCTTTACAGTCGCCATCCCCTTTATACAAATGGTGTAGCTGGGGCCCAGAAAGATTTTATACCTTGCGCAAGACACGCAGCTATTTAGGGGCCAGGCTGGGTACTGGGTGGGACGCAGGTCTCCCTGACCCTCAAGTCTTTGCAACAATTGCTGTGTTTTGATGGTTCCCAGGCTGGCTGATTAGAACATGTTGACTCCACCCAGACCTACTGGATTTGAGTCCCCAGGGGGTAAAGTTTGGGCATCAAGACCAGGCCATAACCTCCAAGGATTATAGCCAGAGGCCAAAAAGCTGTCTGCTCACCAATAGTTTAGGAGAAGCCAAAAACAGTTAATTGCTGCCAGTCCTTTTTTAGGAGGGAAGTCAGGAGGCTGGAAACAGGGGGACAGTGTAGTAGAAAATCTGGATAGCAGGGCAGGCATGCTCTGTCAGATTCTATAGGTGACAGGAATGAGAAGTGCGTGTGGCCAGCTGCAGAAACCTAAAGTAAACCAAACCAAAACCAAACCCAGTGCCGTCCAGTCGATTCCAACTCATAGCAACCCTACAGGTGCTTATTTCCACTCCTGAGCAGACTCCTGGCAGCGTCACCTGCCCCACGTCTGCCTGTCCAGGAAGTCACCTATTTAGGCAAAAAATGGCCCTGCTTTTGTCAGAAAGATGCACCCTGGGGCTTGAGCAACATTTTGTACCCCACGCATGCTTTGGGGGCCTCGTGACCATCATGTTTGAAGAGGTGTGAACCACTTGTCTCATTGCTTAAAATCAATTGCTTCTGGGTTTTACATGCGGGAGGGAAGGTTCTTCAGGGCACTGTGGCACGTGCTGTGTGGCCTGTCATTCACACATGCCAGGAGGGGAAGAGGACGAAATTCTTAAAACATGGAGATGCCATAAGGGATAGGTTTATGGGTTTTTTGGACTCTTCACTTTGTGGGAGATTAAAGAAGAAAACTCCGCCATTGCTTTCTAACAGCTGTTGTGTCTTACCTTTAGAAAGTGTCTTTTACCGTAACACAGCATCCTTAGACTCTGTAAGTCTTTTCCTGTTTATTGTGTTTAAATGGTAAATGCTTTCCCATAAAATGGCATCATGGGTTCATTTTATACATTTTTCTTTAATTCAGTTGATTTTCATTTTTTTTTCCGTTTAGGACATGACATGATACAAGCTTTAACTGCAGGGCATTTCGTGTCCATTGTGCCGGATTTCCCACCCTGTTCTCTCACCCTATATAGGGTAAACATTGTTTGCTGATGTGTTGCTGGATGCTCTCATGGTTTCTCTGCCAAATCCCTGTTTGGCACCCGACCATTTTACTGGTGTTTGTGCTCGTATGGAAGGGCCTGCCCCCTCCTCCCACATACCCACCAGCTTTGTTTCTCTGCACTTTTTCTGCACCGAGGGCGCGTGTGGCAGGTGAACAGTGGGAACCAGATCTTTGGGAACCCACAGCATTGGCGATGGTACTGAGTTTTGCACTTTTACCTGTGAAAGGTTCTTATTGAAATGCACCCACTTACCCCTTAGGATGAAATGAATAGAAAATTTTCTTTGGCAGCATTCAAAAGTGGAAAGGGAAGCCAAGGGTCTAGGGAAGGCCATGTGGCCTGGAAAAATCCTGGTGTTATTCTGTCATCTTAAATGATGACTGGGACACCCATGTTCTTATTCCAATAATGGGCCAGGTGATGGGGGCGGGGCGGAGGCATGGAGATGCCTATGCAAGAGGCTTAAATAGAAACGTGTAGCTGTTTTTCAGGGTTTAGAAAGATGCTTTTTTGTGCTGGTGTTACCCCGAAGTCGGCTCCATAGCTCTTTCCTGGGGAGCTGCCACACTGCAGCTCACTTGGGTAATGCAAATGAAGGCATTACATATGTACGGCACTCCTAAAGTTCTTTATTCCACCCCCCTTGGTAATCAGTCAAGGCCTAAGTATATTATAAAGTATATTCTCCTCATTAAAACAATAGAGGAAGCTCACAAAGGGAAATTGTTAATATGTGTTCCAGCTTGTCATTTCTGCCTGTGTGAATACAGAAGATAACCATTCCTTGGGGGAACTATTTTGGGAATTGAGCAACAGATACGCTAGCCAGAGAATTCTCTTAACTGTAATTTTCCCTTTTGGTGAGTACTTAAAATCACATCCTGATGGGATCCTCGGTGCCACCGCACATACAGAGCACAATTGCTATAGCCCAGGTGGTGTTAATATGGGACGGTCCCCTGGGCACATGTTACCAAGAGTTGTACAGCTTGTTTAGTGTGTCTTCATCCATATGGCAATCTGTCCCATTCATAGAAAGGCATCGAAGCTGTGCCTTGTGGGTACTGTGGTCAATGTAGTGTGAAAAGGAGGCTTCGGCTAGCACCAGCCTCTTCTGTAGTTTGGTTGTAGATCTGAGTTACAGTGTGCGTACACAGTGCATGTACACACTAACATTCAACTGAGAAGAAATGCCAGCACAGCTTTGCTGGTTTCCTCTCTTCCTCCTTCATTCTCACAAGCACATGGTTAACTCAGCAGGTATAATTCTGGTGCATGAAACACCCTCGGTTTATAGAAAGTCAGTTAAAAAAAAATACAACACAACAAAGTACAGACCTTTCTGGGTGGTTGTTCAAGGATTAACTCAATGTAAGGACTACATGCCTGTACTAGAATTCCTCTATAAACTATGTGGTTTCTGTTGTTCTTTTTTTCCCCCTTGGTTTTAGTTGCAAAAACTATTTTTGTTGTACAGTTTGGATTGTTGGCCTAATATTTTAGTTTTCCAACTTAAAATAAAAAAGGGGAAAAAAAATCGATCAACCTCAGCAATGTGAGAGCAAAACATTTGCTGGAGGTGTTAGAATGCAAAAGGAGAGTCAAGCAAACAGGATTTGCCAGTGAATAAGGTGAAAAATAGGGATATTTTAAAAAGCACTTTGGAAAATTTACCAGGATGCAAAGCCCCTTCTCCATTTATACACCCAAATGTTGTTGTGCTTTTGTGTAACTATTTGTGTTCTTGTTTGGTAAACAAACAGACCCCATAGCAACTGTAGCTGGTGATATTTATACTACCTGTAAGACTTCCCTAAACAAAGAGACACACGACCTTCAGATTTTATTTTAGAGTATTCAAGGAAGTCATTCCACAAACTAATGTCTTTTTTTCTTTCTCCCTCTTTTTTTTAAATTTCTTTGAGGTATATCTTTGAAGGATTTTTTGGGTATATGTATTTTACATATGGATTTTGAATGTTTAAAGTGTTTGAAGGTATATTATGGCAAAAGGAAAGAAAACCCTAAAGTGTTTGTGTAAATGATGTGGTGTTTGCTTTTAAGAGGACCATTTGAGTCATCTGGTGGAATATCAGGTCAGGCATCCAGAAGGTTAATACTCTGTGGAAATGATTACTGTAGACCGTAGACTCAGGCAGGCATCTGCAGTAAGGACTCTGTCTCCACTTTTCTATCTGAAGTATTGATGGAAACATTCTGGTACATATCAGCCCCTATATTCAACTTACATTTTCCCATATGAGTCATATTTACGGCAAGAACAAGATGTCTCGTGTTAAAGATCAGTGTGAGAAATAAATGGCAATTTGCTTTAATTAGAAAAAAATTGACGCCAAAAGCTGGAAGAATCCAGTGGCGTTTGAATAAATTAGAAGATGGCACAGACAGCAGTAAAAAGTAACTTAACAAGGACAAATGGGACGTTGTTCAGAGTTCTACAGAAGTGTGTTCCTCAACAGGACAGAAATCACTTCACAGTACCAGCGTGTATCCATTCATCCTGCAGAAACTTACAAAGTTCTAAGCATGTTTCAGGTGCTGTTTTCAGCTCTGAGGATATAACTGTGAACACAACAGACCAAGCCTGTCCCCATGGAGCTGATATTGCAATAGAAGAGAAATAGAACAAATAATTACATAACATAAAGACAGATACAAATAAGCTGGTGGGGGGGGCAGTACGGGAACAAAGCAGGGAAGGGTGGGGACAAGTTTGCTATTTAAAATAGATGGGCCTGGCAAAGCTTCTCTGAGCAGGTGCCCCTTACACAGACATGAAGAAGTGGGGGAAGAGCCCACCAGGCTGAGGGCATAGCAAAAACAAAGGCCCTGAGGTAGGGCCAAAAGTAGAACATGTTTTCCTGCATCATGTCCCATAGCTGATTGCACGTGGGCGTCGCTGTGTGTTGAGTGGTTATGAGTGTGGGTTCTGGAGCTGGACTGCCTGCATTCCAGTCCAGGCTGCCCACTTACACAAATTACCTAATCTTTGCTTACCTCCATTTTCCTTTTGGGAAATGGGTATGATACCAAATCATCCCTTACAGTTTAAAGGTGAGGATTAAATGAGTTAACATATTTTAATGCAGGCACATAGCAGGTACTCTATAAATATTAACGATTTCTTGCTAATTATTATTAAAGACTTTCATTCATTTGAACAACACTTATTGAGCATTTAGTGTATACAAAATGCAGTAGGGTGTATGATTTGTTAAAAACCAGTATGAGCACTAGCGGAATATCACAGTGTACGTGTTTTTCCCCCCACATATGCCTCATGTGAGATTTTAGCACGCATGGGGCTCCATGTAGGAAAGGTTCCATCTCTCATCTCTCTTGTCATTTGTACCCTATCAGCTGGCACAGTCACCCTGGCATGCCCAACGTCAATGCAGAGACTAGATGGAATGTTCAGAAAAAGGTGAACCTTCCCATTCAAAGCACAAGAAACAAACTGACCCAGAGAAGAAATTAAGAGTAGCTACGTGTTTGCCCACATTTGGGCACAGATGCTGTAGAAGTACCTAATTAGCGTTTGTTAATACCGCAGATGCTCCCAAAAATGGAGAAAATTATAGTTTCTGAGAAGAGTGTTTCTCGGCCTTTAGCTTGCATCAGAATCACCCGCAGGGCTTGCTAAAACACGGATTGCCAGGCCCTTCACCCAGGAGTCAGGGGTGGGGTCCTGAGAATAAACATTTCTGATAACCTCCCAGAGACCATCCTTGTAAACAGAAAAATTCTACAAGAATACAGCCCAATGTAGTCTATTTTCTAGAACAGGATTCTTTTTAAACATTGCTTGTGTTCACCTTTAAATCGTTGGTTTTGTCTTCATGAGTTTTTTTTATGCCTAAAAGTGTTCCAGTGTCCCTCTGAGCTCCTACTGGTACTTCAAGGCCCTGATCAGATATTTCAGTGCTTTATGTTCCAGCCATCTGTTTAATTATCTCTCTCTCCCCAACTGGAGGAGAATTGAGCTGAACGATTCCAGAGAGGAAAAGAGTTTATTCATAGTCACAGTCGTTACCAGTGACCCTCCAAACTTAACTTGGTTGTGTATCTGATGAATATAAAAAATTTTTGACTATGCATCCCTATCTATCTTTATTGATAAGTAAGATACATGTTCTAACATAGTAATATGTTACCTATATTACAAAAATTAGAGACCAAGAGAATGAGATTGTTAACACATGTACGCACATATGTGTATATATACAGAAATTCTTACATTGTACCACCCACTTGTGGATCTTGTTATTTATCCCAGTTTGAAGACTCAGATCTAGGAACCCGACAGGATGCTTAACGCAAAGTAGCTGTTTAATAAAACCTGCTGAATTAGGGATAAATCCGTCACCGTCAAGTTAATTCTGGCTCATGGAGACCCCATGTGTGTCAGAGTAGAACTGTGCTCATTAGGGTTTTCAGAGGCTGATTTTTCAGAAGTAGATTGCCAGACCTTTCCTCTGAGGTGCCTCTTAGGGTGGACTCAAATCTCCAACCTTTTGGTTAGCAACTGAGCATATTAGCCTTTTATAGCATCCTGGCTCTTAGGGATAGAGAAGAGTGAAATCTCATGAACATTAGTGAAGCATCTTGTACTACAGAAAAATAAAAGTAATTGCATAAAGTAGAGAGTACAGTGGTTAAGAGTTACGGCTGCTAACCAAAAGTTTGGCAGTTTGAGTCCACCAGCTGCTCCTTGGAAACCCTGTGGGGCAGTTCTACCATGCCCTGTAGGGTCGCTATGATTCGGAATCGACTGAACAACAATGGGTTTGGTTTCGTTTTTTATTTAGGGAGTAATCCAAGGAAACATAAAAGCAAG
The DNA here is from genome assembly GCF_024166365.1 of Elephas maximus indicus. Classification (NCBI taxonomy): domain Eukaryota; kingdom Metazoa; phylum Chordata; class Mammalia; order Proboscidea; family Elephantidae; genus Elephas; species Elephas maximus. Next base: position 18,250,001 of record NC_064838.1, on the reverse strand, counting down.
TGTCTAATGGTTTTGATCTACTTTGTATCTTTAGCTCACTTGTCTCTCAATCTGGAGCCCTGTTGGTACAGTGGTTAAAGCTAACCAAAAGGTCCATGGTTCAAACCCACCAGCTATTTTGTGGGAGGAAGATGTGGCAGTTGTCTTCTGTAAAGATTAAAAACGTAAAGATTACAGCCGTGGAAACCCTATGAGGCAGTTCTGGTCTGTCCTGTAGGGTCACTATGAGTCAGAATCAATGGCAGTGGGTTTGGTTTGGTTTGTCCCTCTATCTATTGCTTTCTTATCTGGTCGCCATGATTAGATACATGTTTCTTTCGGTTCTGGGATATAACATAACTCTTGGAAGTTTTGTGCTGATAATCCCATAGAGTATTGGAGAATAATTAAATAAGAAGTGTTAATATTGAAACTTTTGTTTTTGCCCTTTGGTTTTCTGGGTGTGGTCAGTTCCCCTACTATATGGACGAAGTTCCACATGGGCCTTGGACTCACTAGTGCAAACATATTGCATTGACATAAGGAGTATGCCTGCCTAATGGTGTTAATAACTTTTGGATTAGTGGTCCCTAAGTCTGTGTTGATTACAGCCACTCTTTGGAAAGCATTCTGTTTCCTTAACGAAATCCCAGTGTTAATGTGACCGACCAGTGGTAAACTCTTAGTTACAAACTCAGGAGAGCCCTGACTGGTGTCAGAAACGAAAGGTGGACCGCTGCCTCTTCCTGTTCTTTTCCTTGGTATTCATTCTTCACTCATCTTAATGAAAACACAGGCATTCTGTCTTTGTCAGCATCTGCTGTATGTTTGTGATTGGTCAGAATGCACCAGCCAGCCTCAGGTACTAAGGCTATTGTCCTGCTATGCTGTACGCTTCTGGCGCTGGGCAGTCAAGATGGCACGTTTTACCCAGTGTAGCTGAAAAAGACATAGGGCAGATTGGTGATGTGGTTGGTGAAGAAAGAAAGTACCAAACTTACTACCTATCGTGGCACCCAGCCTTAGGCTCTTGGCATTGGAAAGCAGCCAATTTCTAGTCACTTAAATTGCCTACACCGGAGTGGCTCCTAGATTTTGAATGATTGATAGATTGGTTCTACACCCACTTCTCACTTACTATCTCATCATCTGTTGTTTCGTATTTATGACGATGGTAAAAAAAATCTTTCTGACTATTTTGCACATTAATGACATATGTCTGGCAGTAAAGAACATTGAAGTGCGAGGCGAGAGTGATGCTGGCTGTGATGGTTAAGGTTATATGTCAACTTGGCTGAGCCATGATCCTCAGTGGTTTGGTAGTTATATAATGATGTACATTGGCAGTTATGGAATGATGTAGTCACCCTCAGTTTTGTGATCTGATGTGATCACTCTCCATTTTTGTGTAACAGTAATTTTTGCACAACAACCTGGTCTTTGGAACCTAATCATATCAATAAGTGAGGAGTTGGTGTGGTCCTAAAAGCACTAGGCAAACTGCGCTGTGGTGCTGACGATCCTGAGACTCCTGCTTCCCCATTGCAAATTCAAATTAACATGTGTCCTCAGAGATTTGCCACTGGGTTAATCTAGTTGCACAGTGGATCTCCTTGAGCTTTTGAGTTCCCAAACTTAAGGCATTTTGAGTATGTGCCCCATTGTCAAGGTGTTTGCCATATCCGCTTATATTACTATTTATATTCTTTATATATTTGTTTTCTGGGTGTTGTTGCTTCCGCTAACGTATGGATAAGGTTCCACCTTGGTCTTAATGAAGTATCTTATACTATAGAACAATGTTTTTACATTTATAATTATTATTTATAGAGAATGTCTAAAACAATAGGTTTATATTATTATGTTAATATATAATTATGTATTAAATATATATTTACCTATAATACGTAAAACAGTCTAATGATATAAATTTATCTATGATATCAATTATATATTTTTTTAAATCAAGAAATGCTGTCTATAAAATCAGGTCAGAGATGCTAGCTATATTTTTTGTGTAATACAAAATTAAAATAAATCTACAGTTATTTAAAACTCTGCATCTTTGCACAGCCTGACATTGTGCAGATCATCAATGAATGCGAGCCTATCACATGCTAGGATGTTTTGATCTAGAATTCCTTCTTTTGGCTGGCGAGAGGGACCTTGGTTGATTATAGTACTATGCCAAAGGGACCACAGCTCTGCTTACATGGTATACCCTAGTTGCCTAGAAAAGCCCAAAGCTACCACTTACCTTCCTAAAAAGTTGACTTAAGACCTTATCTGAGCATATGTACTGCTGTGCTCTGTTCAGGGGACCAGCCCAGCTTAGAGGACACCTAAGGGTGACCTAGAGTTTGGGAACTGTGAAGTTTTGAGGTTCTGTCAAACGCATTGACTCAGCCATTTACACCGGAATATTCCAGATTAATAACTGGCAGCCACTATTTGACCAAATCACTCAACCCGTAAACCCATTGCTGTTGAGTCAATTCTGACTCATAGCGACCCTATAGGACAGAATAGAACTGCCTCATAGTGTTTCCAAGAAGCAGCTGGTGAATTCGAACTGCTGACATTTTGGTTAGCAGCCAAGCTCTTAACCACTGCACCACCAGGGCTGCACATCGTTCAGCAGATCTGTGCTAAAATAAAATTGGTGTTTGTTAAACGGAAACAGAGAATGACCTTTTCCCTGCGCTAACTTCCTTCAGTCTTACCTGTTTTGCCATAGTTAATAAAATATCCTTGCGTGTAATTCTTAAATAACTTTGGGACAGCAAGCATTTTTACGTTTGGTGGGATCGCCCAGTGTGGTTAAGTTCTACGGCTGCTAACCAAAAGGTTGGCAGTTTGAATCCACCAGGAACTCCTTGGAAACCCTGTGGGGCAGTTCTACCCCGTCCTACAGGATCTTTATGAGTCTGAATCAACTCGATGGCAACGGATTTGGTTGGGTTTTGACCACTTTTCCTATTTATCCATCTCTAACTTGCCTTTCAACCCACAATTTATAAGAGGGCACCTCATATGTGCTTTCTTTAAGCACATTCATATTTATGTCAAATACAGAACAGGCATCTCCCAAGACCCTTAGTATTCAAGTTGTGGTCCATGGCCCACCAGCATTGGCATCATCCAGAAGCTTGTTAGACTTGCACCACGTGGGCCCCACCCCAGACCTACTGAATCAGAACCTGCCTGTTACAAAGATCTCCAGGTGATTTATATCCAGAAGAAATTCTGAGAAGTACTACTTTAAGAATAGCAGTGGAAAAGGAAGACTTTGTGTCTTTACCTTTTCACACAATTCTTGCAAGCTTTTAGACCTGGTCAGCATGCTTTGAGTCATTCACCTGCTTTCATTTTTGCTGTATCTGTAGACAACTGTTATTACCAGTTACTTAACATTTTTCTAAAACTTAGCTAACACAAATAAGTTTCATATCAGTTCCATCTGCAAACTCATGAATCTGGTGTACTAGTCATTTTGTGTGTGTGTGTGTGTGTGTGTACATAGCATGAATCCATAACTGTGAAAATGAGAGTTATCTGTAGACCTTTCACACTTGCCTAGCCTACCACTAGTGGGCCACACCCTGAGCACCATTGCAGAAAGATAACCTTGTATTCCTATCAGGATAATTTCCAGTTAAAAAAAACCCTGGACTCAAATGGTTACTAGCTTGTGTTTCACATGTAAAGTGAGGCGTAATACCTAGAGCAGATAATAACAATAATAACAATAATCTCCATCATTGTTTAAAAGCACAGATCTGGCATTTAATAGACTAATTCACCATCACTCCAATTGCAAGTTCTATGCGTGAATATCATATCACGAGGGAACGTGAAATCCTCTAATTAAACATGATTTGAAAAGCAGCAGAAAATTAAGATGATGAGCGTATGGGGAAGGAAAGTCAAGGATTCACTGCATGAGAGAGGAAGAGAGAAGCGTGCATGTTTGTTACAGTTTTAGAAAAACTCTAGGGTCGGTTCTTTAATAGACTTTAATAAACTCTAGTATTTGTGGTGTGATTTTAGAACCCATTGGCAACTGACTTTTGGAAAACTGATTAATAAACACGTAGAATGGGGTATTTCTGTGATGAGTGAAAATCAAATTTAAAGGCTGTAGGCTAGAAATAAATAAAACCAGTCTAGTCGATTCTGACTCGTGGTGACTCCGTGTGTGTCAGAGTTGAACTGTGCTCCATAGATTTTTCAGTGTCTGATTTTTGGGCAGTATATCACCAGGCGTTTCTTCTGAGGCAGCTCTGGGTGGATTCGAACCTCTAACTTATTGATTAGCAGCCAAGTGTGTTAACTGTTTGCACTGCCCAGGGACTACTAAGTAAGGCATTGGTGGTTCAGTGGTAGAGTTCTTACCTTCCTTGCAGGAGACCTGGGTTCGAGTCCCAGCCGGTGCACCTCATGCGGAGCTACCACTCGTCTGTCAGTGGAGGCTTGCCTGTTGCTATGATGTGGGACAGGTTTCAGTGGAGCTTCCAGACTAAGATGGACAAGGAAGAAAGGCCTGGCAACCTACTTCCAAAAATTGGACAGTGGAAACCCTGTGGATCACAATGATCTGATCCACGACTGATCATGCGAGTGGTGCAGGACCGGGCAACAATTTTGTCCTGTCGTGCCTGGGGTCATGGTGAGTTTGGGGCCAACTCCATGGCAGCTAACAGCAACGTGCTAGAAATATGGTGTCTCTGTTGTCTGGGAAGCTTCAGTGTGGAAATCTGTGTCTCAGTGTTTTCAGTGAAAGTTCAAGGAGAAAGGTCGTTGTTACAAAGCTATGAGGAAAGAAGGTGCAGTGCTCACATCTGTATTTATCCTGTTCCCACATATCATTTGCGCTTATTCAAACAGGTATATAACCTCCCTCTCCACCCCCCATGCCACATGTGAAAACACAATGAAACTTGACCTGTCGTTTTACTTTCTGCAAGAGACTGCGGTTTGACTTCCAGCCGATTTTGAGTAGATACACAGTAGTCTGAGACGAATCAGAAGAATAAACTCTAAAGTGGAAAATTGCACTAGGCATTTAAGTAATCATCGCTTTTGCTAATGTGACTGTACATTGCTCTTCTTTATGAAATCAGCTGTGGACAGATTCCAAGGCCAGTTCCCCTCATTGGGTATCTTTCTGTGTGGCTGAGCATTCATTCAAGTGGACATATTGTATCTATCACAGATACCTTTTATCCTTTTTTGAAAAAAATATTAGAATAAAAAACTGAAAGTCTGATTATATTTTCAGATATGAACTCATCACTGAAATAATTTGGACTCAGATTCATACTTTTATAATCAAATGTAAAAATTCCTGTTATGGTACTGAATATCTCATTAAAAGTAGGAGATGGTGGCAAAGTAGAGTAAAAAGAAATTCGATAGGAAATTAAAAGTTATGAGAGAGAAAAGAGAAAGTAGGATCGTTTTTGTATTAAAAAAAAAAAAAAAAAAACCCAGTGCTGTCGAGTCGATTCCGACTCATATTATTATTAAAGAATTTAGCAAATAAAAAAAGAAGAAAGCTTTAATATACTAAGTGGCTTCCCTTGACACCTGCCATTGTTATAATCACAGTTTTAGTGGAAGACGCTTTTTATTGATTGTCCTGAAACCGTATCAAGGGAGCCAGCTTTCTGGAAACCTGAGGTATCTGGAATGGTTTTAGGTCACAAAAAATTAATGTTTTGGCTGGAAATGAGCAGTCTTTTGCCTCCCAGCCAAAATCATAGGCAGTGATGGCTGAGGGGGGAGGATTTTGTGGCTGACAGCGTTAATTGGGTGGACAGAAAGAAGCATGCACCTTTGAACAGGAGACCAAAGACGTTGGAAAGAAGACAGAGAGACTGAAGCAATAAGGAGCCTCAGAAGTAATTTGTCAGCAATCGTGTCTTCATCATTAGGATCCTGGGTGCCTGTCTCGGGGTCAGGAGTTCCATAAATTTTGGCTAGCTTAATGAAAGGCCTAATGGTAGGAATGGAGGTAACTAGTGTAGAAGGGAGGGAGGCAGAACAGCTTCTAAGTCAAAGGAGACAGGAAAGGGGATTAGTTGTACTTTCTGGTGTATTTGCAGTGGGTGGAGGGTGGATTAGAAGAGAGTAGCAACCAACTTCCTGTTCCACGGCAACAATATGGACACCATTACTCCTAACAGAAAAGCAAAGCCATACTCATTTCTTCATCCAGTATTCATTATACACCTACCCTCTGTTCGTCTTGTCAGTAACAAGATGGGTCAGTCATTTGTGCCTACTCCCTGGTTCATCTGCATATCCTTGAGGCAAGATTGGTGGAGGTTTTACCACTGGGAGGGGCAACACAGGCCATCTTGTGTGGTTCCCTTCAGTTTTCTAGATGAGGAAATAAAAGGCCTGGGCAGGTGAGTGACTTGCAACGTTCCTGCTTATTCAGCACAACTGTAGTGAGAAATGAGGTCACCATGAGCTAAGCTCTCTGTCCTCACTGGATAGAAATGGTGTTGGCCTTCAGTCAGAAGTTAAGTTATACTCCGTTTACACGTTAAGCACGTTCTGCAGAGATTTTTCATGCACAAAGGATCAACGGGATCTTGGAAGCAAAGTTGCTCCAAGGCACTCATTCTTCAAAAGTTTTTGTTGCCAAGCTTTTATTTTTATTTAAAATTTATTTCTGCTCCCCCATCAAATTTTACCAAATTATTTTATATTTTAATGCAAATCCAAAAGTTACTTTATAACTTAACTATAAATTATTTTCAGAACTCCAGCAATATGATGGGAAAAAAAGAAGAAATCTAGTAAAATGGGATAAAAAATATAGCCTAACCCTTACATTTATATTCAGTTGATTTTTTGAGAAGGGTGCCAAGACAATTCAATGGGAGATAGAATAGTCCTTTCAAAAAATGGTACTGGAACATCATGCAGAACAATGGATTGGACCTCTGCCTCACATCATATATAAAAGTTACCTCAAAATAGATCATGGACTTAAACATAAGAGCTAAAATTATAAAAAAAAAAAAAAAAAAGAACGTTTAAAAGAAAACATAGGAATATGTCTACAATGCCTTGTATTAGGCAACAGTTTCTCATATATGGTACCAAAAGGACACATGATAGATAAATAAATTGGATTTGATCAAAATTAAACACTTTGTGCATCAAAGGGTACTGTTAAGAAAGTGAAAAGGTAACAGAAGGGGAGAAAATATTTGCAAAACATGTATAAGGGTCTACTGTGCAGAATCTAATGAGCCCTAGTGGTGCAGTGGTTAAGCGCTCAGCTGCTAGCTGAAAGATCAGTGGTTCAAACCACCAGCCAGCTCCATGGAAGCAAGATGTGGCAGTCTGCTTCTGTGAAGATTGCAGCCTTGGAAACCCTGTGGAGCAGTTCCGCTTTATCCTTACAGGGTCACCATGAGCTGGAGTCGACTCAGCAGCAATGGTTTTTTTTAATCCAGAATGTATGAGGAACACTTACAAATAAAGAGACAATTTAAAAATGAGCAAAGCATATGAATAGGCATTTCTTCAAGGAAAATATACAAATGGCCAATAAGCACATGAAAAGACGCTCAGGATCATTAGTCATTAAGGGAATGCAAACGGAAAGCATAATAAGGTAACACTTCACATCACTGGGATGGCTGAAATCAAAAAGCCAGACAGTAACAGGTATTAGTAGGACAGTGGAACCCTCACATGTCGTTGGTGGGGAGAAGACATAATTGTGCGGCTATTTTGCAAAACAGTCTGGCGGTTCCTCAAAATAGTATATGTAACATACTATCTGAAACCAGAAAACCAAACCTGTTGCTATTGAGTTGATTCTGACACACAACGACCGTAGAGGACAGAGTAGAACTGCCCCATAGTGTTTCCAGGGAGCAGCTGATGGATTCAAACTGCTGACCTTTTGGTTAGCAGCTAAGCTCTTAACCACTGAGCTACCCAGGGCTCCTAAGATACTATGCAAAAAACAAAGAAACCCATTGCCGTCGAGTTAATTCCGACTCATGGCAGCCCTATAGGACAGAGTAGAGCTGCCCCGTAAAGTTTTCAAGGAGTGGTGGTAGATTTGAACTGCATCTTTTGGTTGACAGCCAAACACTTAACCAGTGTGCCACCAGGGCTCCTATGACCCATGAGTTCCACTCCTAAGTATACACCCAAGAGCAGTGAAAACGTAGGTCTACACAGAATGTGCATAGCAGAATTATTCGTAATAGCCAATAAGTAGAAACAACCCAAATGTCCATCATCTGATAAATGAATAAATAAAATATGGCATATACATTCACTGAAGTATTATTTGGCAATAAACAAGAATGAAGTACTGACACATATTACCATATAAATGAACCTTGAAAACATAGTTATACTAAGTGAAAGAAGCTGGTCAGAGACTACATCCTGTATGATTCCATTTATATGGGATATCCAGAAGAGAGAAGTCTTTAGAGACAGAAAGTAGGTTAGTGGTTGCCAGGGGCTGGGGGTGGGGGGGAAATGGAGAGTGACTGCTAGTGAGGCTTGCTTTGGGGGCGATGAAAATGTTCTAAAATTAGATTCTGGTGATGGTCGCACAGCTCTGTGAATTGACTAAAAACCATGGCATTATACACTTTAAATGGGTGGATTGTGACATTATTTTTTTTTAGGATTTTTTGAAGAATCTCTGTTTGCCAAGATCTTTGCTTGATGTTAGTTTTATTGTGGTAAAATTATATATAACAAAACATTTGCCATTTCAACATTTTTTACATGTACAGTTCAGTGGCGTTAATTACGTTCACCACATTGTACAACCATCACCGCTCTTCCATTTCCAGATTTTTTAACACCCTTAAGAGAAACTCAGTGCCCTCTCCCTTCCCCTCCTCCCTCCTGCCCTTAGTAACCACTAACGAACTTTTGCCTCTGTACATTCGCCTATTCTAGATATTTCCTGTAAGTCAGATCATACAGTCTTTGTCCTTTGTGACTGACTCACTTCACTTAGGATAATGTTTTCAAGGTTCATCCATGTTATGGAATATGTCAGAATTTCATTTCTCTTCATGGCTGCATAATATTCTGTTGTGTATATCACATTTTATTTTTCCGTTCATCTGTTCGTAGACTCTTGGCTTGTTTCTACCTTTTGGCTGTTGTGAATAATGCTGCAGTGAACATTGGTGTTGTGCAAGTATCTGTTTGAGCCTCTGCTTTCAGGTCTTTTGGGTATATACCTAGGAGTGGACTTGCTAGGTTGGTGGAGTAGTGGTTAAGTGCTACAGCTGCTAACCGAGAGGTCGGCAGTTCGAATCTGCCAGGCACTCCTTGGAAACTCTATGGGGCAGTTATACTCTGTCCTGTAGGGTTGCTATGAGTCGGAATGGACTCGATGGCAGTGGGTTTGGGTTTTTTGGTATAGTAATTCTATGTTTAACTTTTTGAGGAATCCCCAGACTGTTTTCCTGTCTGATGTTTGATTGTCTGTTTGTTTGTTTTTGCTAATTCAACTCTTTACAGATGTACAACTTACTGACAGCGATTACAATAATCAGCTCTGCAACCCTCCCCTTAATCAATGAAATTTTAGATTTTATCTCATGATGTTAAAAAAATTAATTTTCACAACTTGCAGTTATTGAAAAACAACCAACATAGTGATTCATAATTTATCAAATAACATTCCAGTGACATAAAATACAATTTATAATTTGGGCATGATTTTCTTTTTGGGGAGTGAGGAAAGAGGGAAAACCTGAATGGACATCGTTGTAGTCTTTTACTACAGATCAATTAAAAATTGAGAGGAAGAAAAAGAGAGGCCGATTTTGAAAAGGGAAATCACAGATTAAGGGGAGACTTGGAGACAGACACGACGACTCGGAAAGCTGAGAACGCACACTCAGGTGTAAGGAAAGGTGCCGTTTTAAGATGGCAGGAAATGTCTTGGGGTATAGCAAGACCTCTTCTTCACAAATTCCTCTCTTGGTTAAAAAACCAGGAAAATTAGGCTCTATGGCTAGTGGTGTAAGGACCACTAAAGAGTACAAACTGAAAATGTGATGAGTTGTCCTTAGTTTTAGCAGGCGAAGTCAGTGATACGGGTTTCACATTCTGGTCAAGTAGTGAACTTGGGAATGGCATAGTGGGGAACCATAACCATTATATAAAGCCTTCTGGAAGGCGAGGTTGGTGTGGAAGTTAAGGCTTCTGGCTGGTACACTTTTTTATTATTAATTTTTGTGTGTGTGGAAATAGAAACAAAACATACTCATTCAACAATTTTTACACCTACTGTTCATTGGCAGTGGTTACATACTTCACCTTGGGTCTCCATTCTCCTTATCCTCATCCATATTTTTTCATCACCATGGTTAACCTAGACTCTCTGCTCCTTAAAATTCTCATCTGTGTTTTAGAGTGACTGTTGTCCATTTAATCTCCTATAGATAATTCTTTAAAAGAGCATAATATTCAAGGTAAACATTTTTTATTAAAGGAGCTGAAGTATTGTTTACTTTAAAGATGACTTCATGGGATAGTTTCAGTTCAAGGCTTAAAACTTGTTTCCAGGCAATCAATTGAGGGGTTTCTCCAGTCTCAATGTGGCTGGTATACTTAGATACAGACAGAACTGGTAAATAGATCAACAAGAACAAAAAAATTAAATGTCATTGAGAATGATACCGTTACGCCATACTGAGTGTATACTGTATTTAGTGTCATGTAAGATCAGTAACTATTTGTGTAATGATATTTTCTGTGGCAAATTGAGTGTTCGAATCTGAAACGCTGTCACCTTTCTCGTGTGAGAGTTATGTTTAATTTATACATATCAAGGATTATCAAGAGAAACTTAAATCAACTGGCTTTTCTTGATTGCATATTATTGTGTTGCATGTATTTGGAATAAAAGTAAATAGTAGCAAGTACCATAACACTTTCTGGTCCTGTAGATCGGCATCATTTTTGTTTTTCACAACATAAATTAAAAACAAAAGGCAACCACCAATTAAGCTTATATCTACATAGAAATTAAATAGGACAATGTAAGTATTTAATGTCTGTCCACTCATGAATCCACCTAACATTTACTAGGCGTCATATTTGATGTGAGGCACTGAGTATTCAGAGATAATTAAAACATATCCCTGCCCCTAGTAATATTCTACCTGGAAGTGTATACTAAAAACAAAGACAACCCAATATGTGTGGGGGGGGGGGAGGGAGGGGACACTTTTTATTTAGAAGTTCAGTTTGGGGTAATTTGTTTAAATCTTCTACAAGCCAGCTACATCTTCATTCTTCACTGATCTTGGCAGGTTTTCAGAGGTCACATTTTCCACATTGGTGAGCTGACCTTGAACCATGTATTTAAATGGTTAGGCTCATGGCCTTGATGTGATCACAGATGCTCAAAACCAAACCCGTTGCTGTTGAGTTGATTCTGACACATAGCGACCCCACAGGACAGAGTAGAACTGCCCCATAGAGTTTCCAAGGAGAGCCTGGTGGATTCAAACTGCCGACCTTTTGGTTAGCAGCCGTAGCTCTTAACCACTGTGCCAGCAGGGTTTCCACAGATGGCTCAAGTCATCCTTTTTCCATGTTTCATCCTGTGAGTGTAATTCTAAGTTAATTTGATAAGGCATCGTTGATTTAATGGTAGAATTCTCACCTTCCATGCAGGACACCCGAGTTTGCTTCCCAGACAGTGCATCTCATGCGTAGCTACCACCCGTCTGTCAGTGGAAGGCTTGCATGCTCTATGATGCTGAACAGATTTCAGTGGTGTTTCCAGGCTAAAACAGACTAGGAAGAGAGGCCTGGTGATCTTCTGAAAATCCTACAGATCACAGTGGTCCGATCTGCAACCGATCATGGGTATGATGCAGGACCAGGCAGCATTTTATTCCACTGTACGTGGGGTCACCTTGAGTTGGCGACCAAGCCAACAGCAGCTAATAAGAACATTCTTTTATTCATTTGTTGCCCTTCTTGTCCCTTTTGGCAAATCCCAAAAGGTAGTGAGAATATAGATACTTGTTCCACTTTTCTGAGGGAACAGAGAAGCTCTTGTTCAGGGGCATGCTGGTTTTGTCTGATGGTGTTCTTACAGGACAACGGAAAAGCCAGAGTGAGGATTGGCCACACGTGCGGTTGGTGTGTGGCACTCACAGAGCCACTGTCAGAGCTAATGGTAGTCTGAAAACTGAGTTTTCCATAGCACTTGATTTTTTTTTTCCTACCTGATTTATATGTATATATTTCAGAAGTTATCAATAGCACAGTAAAAAAATGCCAACAATGCATAGAGTAAAAACTTAAAAGAGACACGGCTACTAAACTATTCTATTTTCTTCCAAAGTCAAAGACTTTATTTCAAACAATTGTGTGTGTGTGTATAGGTATGTAAATGTGTTTATATACATATATATATAATATATATATATATATATACGTATATTTCGAAGCACTGGTGGCGTAGTGGTTAAGAGCTATAGCTGCTAACCAAAACGTCAGCAGTTCAAATCCACTAGGCGCTCCTTGGAAACCCTATGGGGTGGGTCTACTCTGTCCTATAGGGTCCTTATAAGTTAGAATCGACTCAACAGCAGTAGGTTTTATACATATATTTAATATCCAGTTATATATTAGATGTGACAATAGTATGTATACTATGTTTCCATTTTTGTAAATTGCAGTGCATTAGAAAACAATCAGAGCAGTAATAATATGTCAGAATGTTGGCAGTGATCCCTAGGATGGCTTTAGTACCTGTGGGAGGGAGTGGGGTAGGCAGGGGAGTGTAGGAGTTTCTTCAGCGGCTGAGTCAGTATATTCTGAACCTTTTGTATAAGAGCATAGGATCTTACTTTTACTTACAAAAAGTCTTGTTTAATTGAGGCATATTTTTCAAAGAGGTCTTCTGAGTGTGTCAATATGTACTTGTCTGTGAGTTTCTATAGAGTTGGTGGATGAGACTGGTTGTCCTTCTCAGGCCTGAGTGAGATTTTATCTGTCCTTCCTTCGAAATGATGATACTAAGTTGAACGAAAAATAAATTCCTAGAGTAGTTTTCTATTCAGGCCTTGGTTCTTACCCAATTAAGTTAACACCCCCTCAAAAAAAAAAAAAGGGCAGGGGGTGGGGGAGGCAGGTAGCAAACATCATGTTAAATCATGCAAGTTTAATGTCCAGCTAGACATTCATCTATCTATTCCATCCACATTATTATTTTCTTTCATATGATTATTATTTAAAACACTCTTGCTTAACCCGGGAAGCACAGTAGAACAACCATTTTGTAGTTCTTAATTTTGTATCCTGACTAAATAGGTGAGGCTCCTGGTTCCTAAATTAATCACACAAAATACGTATGAGAGTTAGGAATTTTTCACGAGAACAGCTTGATAGAATATTCGTAGTGAATTTTAAAACTTAGTACTCACAGACGTCAGCTATTATACTACAATATTTGGCTGGTAAATTTTATTTATAGCATTATTTAGAAATACAGGAAACATTAAGGAAATTGTAATGTCCAACATAGAGGAATTGTTAGGTAAATTTTGGCATATAACTGGGGCTAAAATGGTACATAATGGACCATTACTCATCAGTAAGTAAGGTTTTTAAAGACTGGTTGATAACATGAGAAACTATTTACAAAATTATGGTAAGTTTGAAGGAATGCTGTAGGTCTTCGTAGTGTTCAAAAGTTATCAGTTGCACAGTAAAAAAATGCCAACAATATTTCTAACTTGTCAAAAGTGTGTGTTTATATAATACATGTCTATGTAATATTATGTATTATGTATATAAAATAAACAAAATAAACACATTATGGAAAATGTGTTTTCTGTATTTTCCAAGTTTTCTACAACAAATATTAACTTTTTTTAAATTATGACTTCAATTTAAATAATGAAATTACTAAGGACAGTAATTATTATGGTTAGGTTTTCTTCATCTCTATTCTTTTTTAAACTAATGATAGAAATGGCTCTCTTTTAAAATGATTTTGTTCCCTCCCAGACTATCTGAGAATTTGGGTGCTGTTGAAGGTCTCTAATTTCTGATATTCTCAATAATTTAAAAAATTCTGTTTTTGTAGTATATCTATTTTATTCAATGAAAAAAAATTGAGATTGAACATGGGTAGGTAGTCAGTGTTTTTCCTTGGGTCCAGTGGAACTTTACCCTCTTAACTGCTTAGAGAGTATCCTTTTTGTGGGTTTCATGTATCTTACTAGAGGCACCGTACAGTTCTTGTGCCATTCTGCTTTGTATGAGGGGCACCTTTCAGGGCTTCTACAAACTAGCTGTCTGTAACTTTGGTGGTTATTTCCAGATTTATTTTCTTATTTTTGGGCCGAATAGCTTATGATTGTCTTCAAATTATATTACATTTTTGAAAGTCATTCAGGAGCCTTAGGGAAACCTAATGGTCTCTGATGAAGGTGTCATTCTGTGTCTGTGTGTTTACTATTAATGCACTTTAGTTTATGTGTTCAAAATATGCTCAGTGTGGTGAATTTTAAGTTGGGCATTTGTACACGTATGTATGCTTTTTAAATTGAGTCTATAAAATATGTGAATTAGCATCCTGATGGTAATACAAAATACATGTTTCATGTGTATGCGTGCACGCGTTCATAGTTTACTGTGCTTGAAGTTCAAAGTCAGGCAGAGCCAGTGGTGGAGTGAGTTAGAAATTCGCCCTGCCCATGAAGGGAATGTGCCTGAGTACAAAACAGAGCTTTCAATGTTAGTTTTACATTTCTATTTGGTGGAATCTAAGATTATGGAAACGACTGTAAAAATAATTTGTCTGAAAGAAGCCTGGATGCAGAAATCTAATAGAGAAAATATTTGAGAGTATGGTTCATCAGCGAGTGTAACACATATAGTGCTTCCATGAGCACCACATGGTGCCATCAAAGCATTCCATGACTTGGATCTGCTGACCAAATCGTTACCTATTGATTGGAGCCCCACTGGACAGTTAACCCCTTCTTGCTCATCGCCAAGTGTTCCCTCACTTTCGACATCAGTAATTCTAGGAATATCGTCTTCCTACCACACTGTTAGTTTTCTTCCTACATTACTTGATGACACGGTTCTTTGCTGAATAAAATGAACTTGTGAAAAGACTAAATAATATATCATTTAGTAAAATGAAAGCAGTTTCTGGGGAAATGGAAGAAGAAAAAAACCAATATTCTGGGTAGAAAGCATAGCAAGAAAATCTCAAAATCAAATACAGATTGTATACTTTTTCATTGTGTAGATTAAGTGATACATTTCTAGCTTTTTAAAAAAAATCTGTCTAGTCTGAGTACAGAGCTTTGCATCCCACAAAAACCTGTGAAACCCTCTTTGTATGTTGTTGCCCACTCTGACATCTGGGACAATTTTGGTACAATTTAACTCTCGCTCTTAAATAACAGTACAGAATTAATTAGTAAATTCCACGGGAAAAGAAGATCTCAGATTTGTTGGTGTCCAGTTGCCTTTTATGTCCTTGCCTGGTGGGATGGGTCTTGGCAACAAATTCATCCTCTTGTCTTCTGTGTTTTTTCTTTCAGTTTGTCGCATGAGGAGCACCCCCATAGCCATCCTCTCTATGGACATGGTGTGTGCAAGTGGCCAGGCTGTGAAGCAGTATGCGAAGATTTCCCATCATTTCTAAAGTAAGAATGGTGTTTGTTCTCTTGTCTTATGTAGCCATCACCTCCCACCGTTCATGCTTTTGCTCATAAAATGCCTTTTTGATGGAGTGGTTTACACCTCCTTTTTGAGAGTGGTCTCTAAATCACAAGGTCTAGCACAGGGTCATAAGCCCAAACCAACCCAGTGCCGTCGAGTCAATTCTGACTCATAGCGACCCAATAGGACAGAGTAGAGCTGCCCTATAGAGCTTCCAGGGAGTGCCTGGCGGATTTGACCTGCTGACCCGTTCGTTGGTTGGCAACAGGGTCATAAGAGTAGCTACAAAATCAACCGAGGGTACGTATTGAGAAAGACTTAAACCCCAAGGCAGCTTGCATACACTTAGAAAGCATATAATTAACCGTGTTTTTAGACTGGTAGTGATTAAAAAAAAAATTCTCCCAGTGTTAAACTTGCAATAATTTCGTTTTTACTTTTAATCTGTTCCTACATATGAAATCGATGACGTACTAACTCCAATTTTATGAAATTGGTGTCTAATTTTGTAACAATTCCTGGCCCATTGGAATTTGAGGGATTGGGCCCCTTCGTTGTTACGTAAATGACTTTATGAACAGAAGAAATGCGAGACACGTTGATGCTTTTCTTTCCATAGTGGTATTCACATTGGTTCAAATTCTTGTCCATACAGGAAGAATGGAGTTAAATTTAATTTCTACAGTTACTTAAAATATCGCTAAAACTTAGGTTATCCCATTTGGATCTATAACATTGAAACAGTATCTCTGTAGGTAAATATGTTCATCTTCTCATAGTTAGAACCAAATGCCTCTGGACTGAATCTTAACATTTCCCTTACCTTTTATGGTACCTTATCGATTTAAAAAAAAAAAAAAAAATTAGGCTGAACTGCCCTGACATCAAGTAAATATATTCATAATATTGAATCATGGACCTATGGATTCAATATAACATTTCGCTACATTTTACATATATATAATATACATTGTGTGTGTCTGTGTATTATATATATGTATAAAGCCTATGTAATGATCAGACACATGAATGTGTATAACTTGTGTACATCTAGTTGCCTGTTGGTTTACATATTGGATGCGGGGGCACCTTCTCCCCATGGCTTTTCTCTCTCCTTCAAGCCCCAAGAAAGCAGATGTGGGCTGATTTACGTGCAGGTCTCTGATTTTGTGTGGTCTTTATATTGTTAGTACAAACTATGTATCTTTATGGACCTGGATACAAATAGTGTAATAAAGCCACCCTCAGGGATGTGTCTAGTGTTATCTGCAAATGATTGTAGTGAACATAGGTTTTTGATGAATGAATGGAAGCCTGTGAATTTTTTTCCTAGCTTCCTAGCTTCCACATTTTACTTCAAGGATTACACGATCATTGAAAACCAGTACATAAGACTTTAAAAGGAGGTGTCTCTAAAATGGTTTTTATATAATAATGATCAAGCGCAGTTATTTTATTTGTTTATGCAACAGGCTTTTTGATAAGTTGATTCAGTGTAGTGATTCCTGATTTTCTCTTTATAAATCACTCATTATGGAATCTCGGTTTTGTAATTTCCTGATCATCGGCCTAATAATCGTATTTATATAATGAGAGAAAAAGAAATTTGGCAGAAATCACTTTTAAGTTCTGAATCCTCTTTCTGCCCCAGTGCTAGGTTTGGTAAATATCACAGTGCACATTCCCTTAGGTGTAGAATGGCCAGTGAACATCTATAAATATGCTTGACTTTGGTGAAGGCTCTAGGCCGATACAGAGCTGCTGTCAACACTACGATGTGTCGGCTTGAGAGCCTGGAAGAAAAAGGCTAATTTGATCCATTTTGTTAATTCAGGTTCTTGAATGACTCAAGTGTTCTACCGTAATCTGAATTTATAAATCCATTTATTATGTGGCCTGACAGGTGAGAGTGAGAGATTGAGATAGGAAGATAGATAATACATACACACACGTATATATATGCACACATATATACACATACTTTGTTTTTTTGATAAGTATACCTCAGCAAGGACAGAGCATAATTTCAATCCACTTCTAGCACTAAAGACAATAATCTATTTTTAAAAGATCGTTAGAATTGGGACCTAGAGTTGACACCTATAAGAAAGATCGCTTCTATTCTAAGGATATGAAGTGTCTGGCTCTTGGATAGGAAACCATCTATCGTATATTGTGGTTTGCACATGACAAGATATGTTCTCAGTCCATGCTTGCTTAGTGGAATCTGAATGCCCACTATGAACCTGCTACTGTTACTTGGTTATTTCCTGGTACTCACTTGTTGACTTGTGTTTCCCAGAAAGTTCTTTATTTACAAGTTACAGAAACCCAATATAAATTGGCTTAAGCAAAAGAATAAGAAGTTGGGAGCTGGTATTGGCTCCTATCACTAGGAAGTCCAGTGGTGCAGCTAGCTTCAAGCATGGCTGGGTCTAGATGCTTGGGCAAGGTCATTAAATATTGTATTTCTGTCTGTTAGCTGTATTTTCTTTGGGATTGGCTTCATTCTCGGGCTTTCCCATTAGAACTGGAGGAGGACAGACTTACGTGCGACTGGTTAAGAATCTCAGAGTTGCATCTTTTTCTTTCCCAACAGTTCTGGGAAACATCTTGGGAGACTCTCATTAGCCCAGAATGAGTCATGTGGCCTAGCTTTGAGCCAATCATGGTGATGTAGTCAGGCTTGCATCACATGCCCATCTCCAGAGCAGAGGGAAATGTTCACCACACACAAACCACATGGGGGCTAGGAATGAGAAACTTGGTTCCAGAAAGTAAAAATGAGCATTGTTACCAGAGCAAGGGAGAGTGAGTGCTAAGTAAGAAAATACTCTCTCTTCTGAGTTGTATACATTGATTGGTCTGTATATGACAAATTGAGAATTTTATTTTCCTCTCCAGAGTGGTTGTAAAAAAAAGAAATTCAGAGTTGTCTTCAAGTTTCAGGGCCATGTCCAATGTGGTGGAAAATAAGTTAGTTGTCTTGCATATTCACATTTCCTGTATCTCTGTACAGTCAAAAGAGAAATGAAATAATTGGCTTTAATGAAACCAACTTTATTTTCCATTGAACTGGACAGAGAAGCTACCTTTTTGTGGCCGAAACAAAAACTGTGTGGCCTCTTTGAATGATGGCATCTTGGGGTCATTGTTGTCGGGAAGTAATGTTTCAAGCGTTTCTTCTGTAATTGCCAGATTTGTAGACTCTGAAACTATCTCTTTCCTGGGTCCACTCTTCAGACATCCTCCAAGAGAGGCGTTTTCTTATGGTTTAAGTAAACCGGTGTAACAGTGATGTTTGGATTCTCCATGGCATTCTTACTCAACAAAACGTGGCATTCCTTTGCTCTTGACTTAGGTGTTGCCCTATAGATTTTTTTCCACTTATTTTGTAATTCCCTAATCTCACACTGCCCTATCATATTATCTTATACTTTAATAGCCCTGAGCTGAATACCGGGACTGTTTCAAGTACTTTACATATATTAACTCACTGAATTCTCACAACAGCCTTATACTGATAATATTGTAGTATTACTCTCAACATGCAGATAAGGACACAAGGCATGGAGAACTTAAATGATTTAGCCAGGGTCACACAGGATCCTCCAAACCCAGACAGTCTGGTTTCAGAGCACTTGTTCTTAACTACTGTACTGTTCTACCTGGTCAGAGGCAGTGTATTGTATTAACTGTTTGCTTTCTACTTAAGACAGTGAGGTGTAAAAAGAACTTTAGAGGAAGGCAGATTGGGTCAGGAAGCCACTTACCAGTAGTATGTTCTTCCAGCATGTTTCAGATGTTACATAGCTTCTCTGAGCCTCAGTATTAGCATCTGTAATTTGGGATAGTAGTAATAACTACCTCTTAAAAAAAAAAACGTCTTAAGGTTGTTAGAAAGTACAACACATGAAGTGCCTAGCCCATACTAGGCACTCTCTAAAATTATTAGTGTTTCTTTTCTAATCTACTTAAGTGTATTTTAAAAAGAGAGACTTTTTGTTTTTAATTGTACTTTAGATAGTTTACAGAACTAGTTTCTCATTAAATTATTTAATTAACTTCTTGAACAACAGAGCAGGGATGGAACCAGAGTTGGTATGCCCTACCGCAGACACATTTGTGCAGTTCTTTGGAATCACCCAAGGCTTCCAGCTCTTTCAGCTCTGAGCTTTTGCCCAAGATCATATATCTTCTTCCAATGCCCCTTTATTTAATTTTTTTTTTTAGCTTGATTCCCCCCCAAGGCTGTAAATCTGTTTTTTTTTAATTTGAACTTTAGATGAAGGTTTACAGCACAAACTAGTTTCTCCTCAACAGTTAGTACACACATTGTTCTATGACATTGGTTAACAATCCCACAACATGTCAACATTGTCCCTTCTCAACCCTGGGTTCCCTATTACCAGCTTTCCTCTTTCCTCCTGTCTTCCAGTCCCTGCCCCAGGTGTGGTACGCCCCTTTAGTCTTGTTTTGTTCCATGGGCCTGTTCAGTCTTTGGCTGAAGGGCGAACCTCCCAGGAGTGGCCTCTTTACTGAGCTGAAAGGGTGTCTGGGGTACAAACTCTCAGGGTTTCTCCAGTCTCTGTCAGACCAGCAAGTCTGGTCTGTCTTTTTGAGTGAGAGTTTTGTTAAGAGAGAGAGTTTTGAATATCCATAATTTTCAGAATTTACCTAGGGAAAGGATTGTGACTATGCAAAGCTTTGATCTATCAGAAGAGATTGTTCTTTCATATAATTTTTAAACCATAAATTTCCAGCAAAGTCCTGCTCAATCAAATGTGATCTTAGGGCAGGGGGCCCCCAAACCTTTTCTATTAAGGGCCAAACCAGAAAAATCAAACCTGTTCCCGTTGAGTTGATTCTGACTCATAGCAACCCTATAAGACAGAGTAGAACTACCCCAAAGGGTTTCCGAGGAGTACCTGGTGGATTCAAACTGCTGACCTTTTGGTAAGTGGCCGAACTCCTAACCACTGTGCCACCAGGGTTTCCTGGAAAGGGCCAGATGGTAAATATTTTAGGCTTTGCAGGCCTCGCTGTCTCAATCACGACCACCCAGCTCTGTCGTTGGAACACAAAAGCAGCCACAGGCCATACTATAGAAATGGGTATGGCCTTGACTTTGGACCACTATTTGCTGACCTCTGACCTAGGCTAATTTTTGGTGTCACCATATTTTTTTAGCCAAAAAACATTTTTGCAGTTACTGGGCATTGCTATCCTGGGTTATTTTTGTTTGGATTCACGGAGACCTCAGGTTTATTCATATTTTGGGGGAATACCCATGTCCTTGAGTGGTGCAAGCAGTTAACAGGCTCAGCTGCTAACCGAAAGGTTAGAAGTTTGAATCTACCCAGAAGTGCCTCAGAAGAAGGGCCTGGCAATCTACGTCCAAAAAGTCAGCCATCAAAAACCATATGGAGCACATTTCTACTCTGACACACATGGGGTCAGCATGAGTCCGAAGCTGATGGAAGGTAGCTGCTTAGTGGCTCTCCATGTCCCGGGGTGCCCTGGGGTGTCATTCCCCAGCTGCAGTTTTTATCCTTATTTGAGCTTAGAGTCTTGCACCTGGCTCTTAGTGTTCAGTATGGGGTGGGGAAAAGGGCTTTGCGTGGTAACTCTTCCAGCCTTCCAATCCTCAAGCTGGTAAGAGGTTCCTCTTAGGCTAAGGTTGGTAAAAAAAAAAAAAAAAAAAAAAAAAAGTATTCAGGATAAAATTCCCATCCGACAATAAAATGCCAGTGTTAACAGAGAGGAGTTGAGAAAAGGGAAGAAAAGGTCTCAAAATGAGATATCCTATGTTTCCCCCTCCTGAGGAAGAAATATCATAACTGTTGGTAAATCAAAACCAGAGCTTTGACACTTTTCTGTGATAACTACGCAGTGTTTGTTCCCAAGGTGAGGTGTACCACGGGGCCCTTGATTTCAAAGATAAATACTGTACAAATAACCATCCTGTTGTCTTTCTCTCACAGCCTGCAGAGGGGAGCTTTATCAGAATCGACAGAGACCCAGTCTATTGTACGCATTTATTTCCCTGTTTCTTCTCAAAACAAGTTGCCATTTTAGTGTTGATTTTTTTTTTATAATCAATCAACCATGAGTTGTCATGTGACTCTTGTATTTGTTAGTGCTAACTGATACCAGCAGGTGCTCATGCTAACTCTAATGAAATCCCCAAGCCCTGCATTGCTTGGAACGCTCCGATAACAGAAAAACAAAAACAAGCCCAGTATCATCCAGAGAGGTGAAGCCAGCCCTTGTTCTGCCCGCCTCTTCCAACTTGAGTCAGTTTTGTTTTTTTTTCCTTAATTTTCAAATCAGGTTGGGGGCACAGCCTTCATCAGTAAAAGCATAGATTTATAATCCTTCCCTTTTTCTTTAAAAAAAAAAAAGGGCTCAGCCAACTCTTTGGTAAGGTGTAGGGTGTGGATTTGAAGGTTAAATCATTACCACGTTTTCCTGTCTTAGAATGTAAAATCAGATGCAGATCCATGATTTCACAAATACCAGGTACTCTTACGGGCCTGGGAAAAAATATTTCCATTTCCCCTAGGTTGTTTTGGTGGTCTTTTGTATGATATCTAACAACAACAACAACAAAAAGCCATTGCTGTCCGTTCGATTCCGACCCATGGCAACCCTGTAAGGACATAGAGCTGTCCCAGTGTTTCCTAGGCTGAAATCTTCATGGAAGCAGATAGCCACATCTTTTTCTTGAGGAGTGGCTGATGGGTTTGAACCACGGACCTTTTGGTTAGCAGCTGAGCTCTTTAGTCACTGCACCACCAGGGCTCCATAATGTCTAAGGAAAGTATAATTTGTATCCTTGCCTTAGTATTCCATCTGAGAAGACTTTTGTTTGTTTTTGCTCAGGGGTGGGGGAGAGGGTGTTATCTCTCATGAAGGAAGAAAGCACCATGCAAAACAAAACAAAAAATTCTTTGCATGTTAGTCGGATGTGTATTAGTTATTAAAGCAAACATAAATTTTATACATGCTCTAATAGAAGACAAAGAGAGAAATGTTGAAAGAAAATGCCCAGGGGTGGAACTTTGGCCCTTTTAGGAAGGTTGAGGGCTATAGACAGTGGAGGACATTTCATTGGTAATTTGCCTTTTTTTTTTTTTCCTGTGAATTTTTACTTTTCAAAACTGTGAAGAGTTTTATGTGAAAGAAACTACTAAGTGCGCCCTGTAATGTTTTCACAAGTGTTTTTATCATGGTAACATCTTGTTTACTTTAGTTCCCTGCCTAAAACTACTTGGAACATGTTAAGAAAACATTTCAAGAAAGCCTTGACAAAGAGGCTTTTGTTTAACAGCCACTGTGAGGCTGCAAGGCTCACAAAGGTGTTAACTTTCAGCCCCTTAAGCACTTCCACATGAAATTCCAGCAAGTATGTTTGTGGTTTTGGAAAAACAAAGTGTATGTTAAAGAAACCAGGTAAATGCTAATACATGTGGAAGGAGGCCGGATATCATAAATTGTTTGAAACCCATTCGTGACTCTGGGTTTACACGCCTGAACGTTGTGGTGTGAAATTACCTCTGGTTGGTGCAGGAGACTTGAGCACATGTAGAGGGTATGTTGTTGTTGTTGTTGTTGTTAGGTGCCATCAGCTCCGACTCATAGCAACCGTATGTACAACAGAATGAAACACTGCCCGGACCTGCGCCATCCTCACAATCGTTGCTGTGTTTGAGCCCATTGTTACAGCCACTGTGTCAGTCCATGTCTTTGATGGTCTTCCTCTTTTTCAGTGACCCTCTACTTTACCAAGCATGATGTCCTCCTCCAGGGAGTGGTCCCCCTGATAACACGTAGAGGGAATAAAAAAAAAAATTTTTTTTTATAGCTGTATATAATTGTGGCGCATGCTATTAGCATTCCAGTTCAAAACTGAAATCTCAAGAATATAGAGGTGAATTATCTCACCATAAGATTCCAGGTGACAAGTCTTTGAGTATTCCATAGTTAGCTTAATTTTTTTTTTTTTAATGATTTTGACTTTTCCGCTTACCATGTGTTTGAGTTGTTTAAAAAAAATAATAAAAATTGGATGTCACCAATTTTTTTTTTTCTTTTAAAAAGTTTCTTTTTAACCTTTCTGACATTGTAAGGGAGTTCGAGACCTTTCCAAGCACTTGAAGAGGTCAGAGTGGCCTAAAGACCACAGTGCCCTCTAGTGATATACAGAATACTAGATAGAAAAGTTCAGACAAGTTTGCCAAGGATAACAGGCCCAGTGCCACCACTTTGCTCAAAAAGAAGCAAATAACCTTTGAACACATCTTTTTTCAGCAAACAGGCTTTAGTCAGAAATGCAAATGAAATTTATTGTGTTTATGTAGACTCTGAAGGCATTAGAAATTTTTGAATGTCCAATGAATTCTATACATAACAGTATCTGCATATTTAGTATGTTGCATCAGGATAGTTACATTGTTGTGTGTTCTTTTTTAAGAGCCGTTAGTTAACCAAGGTATTTCTCATGGTCATTTCCTGTGTATAATTAGAAGGCATTACTTAAAAGACAAGAATCATCTTGGCCGCATACTTTTATTGACACTGTCTACCATATTACGGCCATGTCTAAATGGTAAAATTTATTATTAGCAATAGTGTCACAAAAGTCTGAGACAGCGATTTTTCTTTCAATAAAAGTAGTTAAAAACCTTTTAGAAAATCCATAATTTTGATTGCTGGTACTTCATAAATGTATAACTGGTACTTTTTAGCTGTCTCTTTAGGGAAAAATGAGTTTTATCACCTGCGGTACCTGGGTTAATGAAATTGTATGCTGGAATTTAGCCAGGATGAAAGATGAGATCATTCCAAGACACTAATATTGGCAACAGGTCTCATAAAAAGCTCTGACTCTTGAGTGAAGTATCATTAGATTCTTTTTTTTTATTATTATTTTATTTAAATTGAGAGTTGAAGTTAGTTGTCATTTTCAAAGTTTCTGTGCCAGCGAGATTCTCCTTTGGCGTCACACTCAAAACCCAGTGACCTAAAAACCTATACAGAGCCAAGAGAAACAGAGAAATGTCCATCAGTGCCTAGTGAAGAATTTCCTTGCTTCGAATTTCAACTCCAGTTCCTGTTCAGCCTTTTACAAATCACAACTCTCAGCTCAAATTTGAAATAATGCTGCCTTTTTCCCCGTGTGCCTCCTGTGTTTGATTGTTTGTGGATATTAGCTGTCCAGGAAATCCCATACTTACAGATATAAATCCAGAATGATCTTGTTTTTCCGCAGCCAGCCCAGGATGTATTAGACAGTTATG